>NW_027206146.1:600000-827500 GCF_024711535.1 Dipodomys merriami | reverse complement strand
CTCGGTGACCCTGAGGTGGGAGGCCCCTGTGGACCCCCACTCCCAGCTCTACACCTACTGGATTCACTGGGCTGGTCAAGAAAACCCTCCCAGGACACAAGAGCCCCAGGGGCCCTGGGGCAGTTCAACAGGCAGGACCAATGACACCTGGTATGTGGCAGATGCCCTGATGCCTGGCACTTGGTACAACTTCAGCGTGTGGGCAGAGAGAAATGGCATTTTCAGTTCCACGAAGAGCCTCCAGGCTCCCACAGGTGAGAGACCCCACCCCGCCCATCCCTGGTAACTGGGCCGACATCAGACCTGCAGGGACAGGAGGCAGGAGTAGACCACAGAGGGCATCAGGTCCCAGGGTTTCCTCTTCTTAGGCTGCGGTCACAGAGGCCAGGGGGCCAGGGGACTGCTCTGAGGCTTGGCAGGACAGGCGGGATGGGGTGGCTAGGGGACCTTCAAAGGCGCCTGCCGACCCCACTGCCTCCTTCACCAGCCCCCGATGCCGCCACCATCATCTCCTGCCTGAGCACCTCAGGAGGCTACGCCATGGTCGTGACCTGGTCCTGTCCCACTGGGGGCTACGAGGCCTTTGAGTTGGAGGTGGGTGGGCATTGGGCCTCCCAGGACCGGTCTTCGTGTGGGAAGGGCGTGACTGTGTCAGGTCTTGGGCCGGCTCAGTCCTATCCCACCACTGTCACCACCACCTGGAGTGGATTAAGGGCCCAATCTGCCCCTCTCGCCTGCTACACAGAGCGTGCAGGTGAGCAGAGAACCTTCCTGTGTGAGTCCATGGGGCTGTGTGTCTCTGGTTTTCTGTTTTTTCTTTTCTTTTCCCTCCCCCCTCCCTCCCTTATCCCTTCCCCTTCCCTCCCTCCCTCCCTCCCTCCCTCCCTCCCTTCCTTCCTTCCTTGCTTTTGCCTGTCCAGGGCCTGGGCACTGTCCCCCAGCCTCTTTGTGCTCAAGGCTAGTGTGCTACCACTTGAGCCACAACACTACTTCCTGCTTTTTCTGAGTAGTTTATTGGAGAAAAGCGTCTCATGGACTTTTCTGCATGGGCTGGCTTTGACCTATGATCCTCAGATCTCAGCCTCCTCAGTAGCTAGGGTTTCAGGCATGAGCCACCGATGCCCAGCACAAGACACCCACTTAAACATACGATGCAGCCAGGCGCCAGTGTCTTCTACCAATAATCCTAACTGCTCAGGAGGCTGAGATCAGAGGATTGCAATTCAAAACCAGCCTGGATAGGAAAGTCTATGAGACTTTTGTCTCCAATTAGCCAGCAAAATAATCAGAAGTGGAGCTGTGGCTCAAGTGGTAGAGTGGCAGCCTTGAATGAAAAAGCAAAGGGATTGTGCCCAGGCTGTGAGTTCAAGTCTCAGTACTGGGAAGATAAATAAAGACCTGGGTTCTTAAGGGCTTCCTATGCCTCCTCCCAGGGGTCATTGCGGGAGCCATTGTGGGTGTCCTCCTGTTTCTCATCCTGGTAGGCCTCCTGATTTTCTTCTTGAGGAAGAGGTGAGACTCATTGCAGGCCTGCCACCTGGAGGCTGCCGCCGGCAGGGAGAGGGGAGGACCTCTGGTCCCAGCCTTATGCTCTGAGCCTTATGTCCCAGAATCCTTTTCCTCTCCAGGAATCAGAAGCAGCAGCAGAAGGTGGTCCCCAAGGATCTTATGTTCAGGTGAGCAGAGGCTCTGGGAAAAACGTCCGAAACACCGTGTCAGGCCCATCAGGGGTCATCTATCAAAGGGCAGGGCCCGTGGACTTATCCATGGGGGCCTCAGAAGGGACTATGGACCTCTGTGACAGGCCCTGAGTTCAAGCCCCAGGACTAGTGTCCAGGCCCTGAGTTCAAGCACACACACAAAAGGCAAAATAATATAGTCTACAATGTGTCTTTGGAGACCATGAAAGAGGAGAAGACAGAGTGAGTAGAGGGACATTTTGGATAGGTGTTAAAAATGCATGAAGCTGGGCGCCCTGGCTCACACTTGTAATCCTAGCTACTCAGGAGGCTGAGATCTGAGGTCATAGTTGGGGGCCAACCAATGCAGAAAAGCTTGTGAGATTCTTCTCTCCAATTAACCAGCAAAAAAATCTGGACTGGAAGTATGGCAATAGAGCACTGACCAAGTGTGAGGCACAGCAAAACACACACACACACACACACTCACACACACACACACACACACACACACACACACACACACACACACATGTATAGTCAAATATAGGGAAAACCTTGAGATTTGAAAGCTCTTCTCTTGCAGGTTCAAAGCAAGCCAGTACAAGAAAGTCCATGAGGACTGGGAAGGTGGCTCAGTGGTAGAGTGCTTGTCTTGCATGCATGAGGCCCTGGGTTTGATTCCTCAGCACCACATAAGCAAAAAGAAAAAAGCCGGAAGTGGCACTGTGGCTCAAGTGGTAGAGCGCTAGCCTTGAGCTGAAGAGCTGAGAGACAGCGCCCAGGCCCAGAGTTCAGGCCCCACGACTGGACCCCCTCCCCCAAATAAAAGAAAGTCCATGAGACTTATCTCTAATTAAACAGCCAAAAGTGAAGCTCTGGTTCAAATAGTAGAGCAGCCGGTGGTTCACAGCTATAATCCTAGCTACTCAGGAGGCTGAGATTTGAGGATCTCGGTTCAAAGCCAGCCCAGGCAGGAAAGTCCATTAGACTCTTTTCTTTAATGAAACACCAGAAAAACTGTAAGTGGCACTGTGGCTCAAGTGGTAGAGCACTCACCTTGAGCCAAAGAGCTCAGGGACAATGCCCAAACCCAGAGTTCAAGCCCCACGACAAAAAAAAAAAAAAGAGTAGCTTTGAGCAAAATAGCGAAAGGACAGCACTCAAGGCCTGAATTCAAGCCCTGGTACTGACACACACAGAAAAAAAAAAGTGGAATCGTATATTAGTTGTCTTTTTTTGGGTGGGGAGGAGTCTGGCTTACTTCTCAACACAGTGTCCTCAAATTTACTTATGCTACAGCGTGTGTCAGACTCACTTGAAGGCTGTATACTATTCCATTGTGTGTGAGTCCATATTGGTTGCCATGAGTGTGGTAACCTCCCTTCAAGCCTCGGTCTTCCTTTCTTTTGGGTTTGTGCCCAGAAGTGGCATTGCTAGATGGCAGTCATCTCTTCTTTTACCCCCAAAGCACTGCATGTCTGCAGGTTGACATCTTCTCCTTTCCTTCTCCCTACCACAGCTCCCCAGGGGACATCCTGGCCAAAGACTTTGCTGACCACGTTAGGAAAAATGAGAAGGACAGCAGCTATGGATTTGCAGAGGAGTACCAGGTCCGGAGACCAGAGAAGGGGTGGAGCTCTGCACAGCCCTGCCCCTGCCCCACCCAAACCCCCTCACCCCTTGGGTTAAGCAAAAGCAGTAAACCTTCATACCTGAGCTGCGCCAGGGAACCAGGGGTCTGGCGCAGTCAAGCCCTCTATGGCTGGGCCGTATTCCAGCTCAGACTGGCTAGCTTTGTATTTGCTGTATCTATAGCTCAGGCTGGCTTCAGACTCATGATCTCCCTTGCTTTTGCCTCCGCTTGCTGCAGTAAGAGTTGTGCTAGGATCTGCTCAGTTCTAGAGAATTCCTTGGACGTGCTTATCTTTTCAACTATTGGTGTGTGTGTGTGTGTGTGTGTGTGTGTGTGTGTGTGTGTGTGTGTGTGTGTGTGTGTGTGTGTGTGTGTGTGTTGCTGAGGTTTGAACTCAGGGCCTCCTGCTAGCTAGGCAGCACTGCATCGCTGGAGTCATACCTCTCCCCCTTTTACTTGGGTGCTATTGTGGGTCTTGTTTTCTTTCTGGGGCCTTCCTGGACCACAGCCCTCCTCCTGGCAGGTACCTGCCACATAACTCACTCTGCTTTTTGGTGTTTGTTTGGTCAGTTGTGGGGCTTGAATTTGGGGCCTGGGTGATGTCCCTGAGGCTCTTTGTGCTCAAGGTTAGCACTCTACTATGAGAGCCATAATGCCATTTCTAGTTTTTGAGTGGTTTAGTTGGAGATAAGAGGCTCACGGCAGTTTTCTGCCCAAGTTGGCTTCAAACTGTGATCCTCAGATCTCAGCCTCCTGAATAGCTAGGATTAGTGGTGTGGGCACCAGTGGTCCGCTTTTCCGCTTTTTTTTTTTTTGGTCGGTCGTGGGGCCTCAACTCTGGGCCTGGGCACTGTCCCTCAGCTCTTCAGCTCAAGGCAAGTGCTCTACCACTTCGGCCACAGCGCCACTTCTGGCTTTTTCTGCTTATGTGGTGCTGAGGAATTGAACCCAGGGCCTCATGCATGCAAGGCAAGCACTCTACCACTGAGCCACCTTCCCAGCTCCCTCCCCTTTTTTTTCTGTTGAGATATGTGTGTGTGTGTGTGTGTGTGTGTGTGTGTGTGTGTTTGTGGCATCTCATGAACTTTCTGCCCTGGCCTTGAACTGGCCTTGAACTGAAATTCTCTTGATCTTAGGATAATAGGCATGATCTACTGCACTTGGCTCTTTAGTTATTTTTATTTTATTCTTTTTGTCGGTCATGGGGCTTGAACTCTAGGCCTGGGTGCTATCCCTCAGCTCAAGGTGAGCACTCTACCACTTGAGCCACAGCACTACTCCTGGTTTTCTGGTGGTTCATTGGAGATAAGAGTCTCATGGACTTCCCTACCCAGGCTGGCTTTGAATCACAATTCTCAGATCTCAACCTCCTGAGTAGCTGGGGTTACAGGCGTGAGCCACTGATGCCTAGCTCTAGGCTGTTTTTAGATAGGACCTCACATGTTTGTCCATGCCTGCCTTGGACTGAAGCCTCCTTCCCCTGCTTCCCCAGTAGCTGGGATTTCAGGCATAAATGGCCATGCCTAGCCCTCAGCTCACTGATAGCTTAGAACGAGGATAGCTGCTTCCTCCAGTGACTCACACCCACAGGGATGGTCTTTCGTTCTCCTGGCCTCTACCCTCTTGCCTTCCTGAAAAAATCCCCACGTCTCCTGTTAGCCTGATAGATTCCCTAGGTGAGAGGTGGGTAGCTGCCCAGCATCTGTTGTGTGGGTGCTACAGAATCCCAGGGTATGAAGGGCAAACAGGAGGGGAAGGAGAATTCCAGGGGCACTGCTGGGGAACTCTACAATCCCCCCTCCCCCCATCTCTGTCCTAGCTATTGGCCCTGGAGGGCCACGGCCAATCTCAGATGGTGGCTTCTGCTCCAGAGAACATGGCCAAAAACCGCTACAGGAACGTGCTGCCCTGTGAGTCCTGGATTTGTGCTGTCTTCATCCCCAGCTCCAATCCTGTCCACCGCCCCCATCCCTGTTCTCCATCCCTGTTCTATGACAGACAAACCCTTGTGTGTGCCCATGCACACCCCCCGCCACATACATGGCTTCCAGGGTCTGTCCAGCCTCCCTCCCCGGGTCTCTCTGCCCTGTCTATGTGCACGGCTAAGGCCACGACTTTTTGTGCCTTCTTGTAGACGACTGGTCACGGGTACCGCTGCAGCCCCTCCGCGATGAGCCGGGGTCAGACTACATTAACGCCAGCTTCCTGCCGGTGAGCCTGCGAGGGCACCTGGGGGTGGGGGTTGGGGGTTGGGGGTTGGGGAGGGGGGAGAGGCCTTCTGTGACAGTCACCCACCAACCCCCTGACTGCCTGCTTGCCTCGCCCAGGGTCTCTGGAGTGCCCAGGAGTTCATCGCGGCCCAGGGTCCCCTGCCCCACACTGTGGGTGACTTCTGGCGCCTGGTGTGGGAACAGCAGAGCCACACCCTGGTCATGCTGACCAACTGTGTGGAGTCTAGCCGGGTGAGGAGACCTTTGTCCCAGGGCGGACCTCTGTGTGGAGCATAACCCTCCCACACACAACCTGCCTCCACTCCCACCCCACCCTCCCAGAGAGGGGTCCTACCCCAGCATGAGCTATGTCCAAAACAGCCCCAGCTGGCCTTCCCAGGGACTCGTCCACCAGGCTGTCCACTGGTCTGAGAGTAGGAGGGTGGAGGTGAGGTGGGGGGGAGGGTGTGTGTGCATGCTCAGTCCATCAACTGTTCCTGTGAGAACCGTAGACTGGGTGATTTATATTTTTCTTTTCTTTTTTTTTTTTTTTTGGTCGGTCATGGGGGCTTGAACTCTGGGCCTGGGCTCTGTCCCTCAGCTCTTCAGCTCAAGGCAAGCGCTCTACCACTTGAGTCATAGCACCACTTCTGGTTTTCTGGTGGCTCACTGGAGATGTCTCATGGACTTTCCTGCCTGGGATGGCTTTGAACCTCAATCTTCAGATCTCAGCCTCCTGGGATTACAGGCATGAGCCATCAGCGCCCAGCTGACTGGGTGATTTATAAAGAAGAGGGGTCTGTGTGGCTCAAGGTTCTGAAGGCTTGGAAGTCTAAATATGCACCATAATGTGGCAGAGTATCCCACAGTGATGGAGCAAGCTTGCTCTTTCTCCTCATCTTCTTCCTCATCCTCTTCCTCCTCCCCCTCCTCTTCCTTCTTCCCCCTTCTCCTTCTGCTTCTATTTCCTCTTCTTTCTGTGTGTGTGTGTGTGTGTGTGTGTGTGTGTGTGTGTGTGTGTGTGTGTGTGTGTGTGTGTGTGTGTGTGTATGCCAGTCCTGGGACTTGAACTCAGAGCCTGGATGCTATCTCTAAGCATTTTGCACAAGGCTAGTCCTTTACCACCTGACCCACAACTCTACTTCTGATTTTTTTTAGAAGTTTATTTGAGACAAGAGTCTCACAAACAGCTGGGCATGCCTGAAATCCTAGCTACTCCGGAGACTAGGATCTGAGTTAAAACCAGCCTGGGCTGGGAAGTCCTTGAGACTCTCATCTTCAATTAACCCCCAGAAAACTGGAAGTAGCGCTGTGGCTTAAAGTGGTAGAGCACTAGCCTTGAGCAGTAAAGCTCAGGGACAGCACCCAGGCCCTGAGTTTAAGCACCAAGACCATTAAAAAAAAAAAAGAGTCTCATAGTCTTTCCTACCCAGGCTGTCTTTGAATTTCAATCGTTGGACCTCAGCCTCCTAAGTAGTGAGGATTACAGGTGTGAGTCACCAATGCCTGGTTCTCTTCCTTCTCCTCCTCCTGTTTCTCTTTTTCTTCTTCTCCTCCTCCTCTTCTTCCTTCTCCTTCATTTCTTTCTCCTCTTCCTTCTCCTCCTGCTTTTCTCTTCTTCCTTTGTTTCTTCTCCATCTTTTATTTTTTTTAGACAAGGTCTCACTGTGTAGCCCCAGCTGGCTTCTGCCATTCCTTTCGCCTAACTCCACTCCTCAGTCTGGTGTTGCAGATAGGTAACCCCTACCCAGTCTCTCCCTCTTTTTTTGGGGGGGGTCCGGTCGTGGGGCCTGAACTCTGGGCCTGAGTGCTGTCCCTCAGCTCTTCAGCTCAAGGCTAGCGCTCTACCACTTGAGACACAGTGGCACTTCCGGCTTTTTTCTTTTTGCTTATGTGGTGCTGAGGAATGGAACCCAGGGCCTCAGGCATGCAAGGCAAGTGCTCTACCACTGAGCCACCTTCCCAGCCCCTCCCTCTTTTTATAAAGCCACAAATACCATCCAGGAGGCTCACGACCTCATCTGATCACTTCCTCAAGGCCCTGCCTTCAAATACCATCGATAGATACCTTTGGGGATAAAGTTTCCAATACGGACATTTGTGCAAGGGTACGATTGGGCTCAGGATGGATGGGCCCACTTGGCTGGCAGACATCGTACTTAGATGCCCATGGCATGCCATTGTCACAGCATGGTGACGAGACACCCCGTTGTCAGTGCAGGGGAGCCTCCTTGCTCTGAACACAAGAGCCAGGCAGAGGGGCTCCTGGGCTTGACGCCCTGGTTCTACCCCAGGTGAAATGCGAGCATTACTGGCCTCTGGATTCTCAGCCCTGTACCCACGGGCTCCTTCGGGTGACGCTGCTGAGTGAGGAGGTGACAGAGTCCTGGACGGTGCGGGAGCTGCAGCTCCTCCATGTGAGCACTCACCCCACCCAGAATGCCCTCTGTGAAGTATCTCTACAGTGCATCCTGGGAAACTCACAATTGTCCCTGCAATGCATCCTGGGAAACCCACCATCATCCCTGCTGTGCATCCTGGGATACCAAGCATTAGGTGTAGAAGCCAAACCCCAAAACCTATATGCCCTCCCCTCTCCCTCCAGGTGGAGGAGCAGAAGACTCTATCTGTGCGCCAGTTCCATTACCTGGCCTGGCCAGACCATGGCGTCCCCCACTCCCCAGAGCCTCTGCTGGCCTTCTGGAAGTTGCTTCGTCAGTGGCTGGATGAGACCGTGGAGGGAGGCCCGCCCATTGTGCACTGCAGGTGAGAGTCGAGTTAGGTGAGTCCTCGGGGTCTTTCAAGGTAAGTGAAAGGAAGATGGTGAACACAGAAGGTGTACAGGCGTGAGAAGGGCGCAGAGAACAAGGTCTGACAGAAAGAAAGACTCCAAGGCAGCATGACTTTGGACCTAAGCAGTTCCCACTGAAACCATATCTTGTCCAATGCTGAGGCTCCTGAGTTCCGCAAGACTGCCCCCTCCCCATCAGCCAGGACTCCAGATGTGCCTCCCCTCCACGGCATGACCATGGTCCCCCTTCCTGCCTAGTGCTGGTGTGGGCCGGACAGGCACACTCATCGCCCTGGATGTCCTGCTCCGGCAGCTGGAATGTGAGGGGCTTGTGGGGCCCTTCAGCTTCGTGAGGAGGATGAGAGAGAGCCGCCCACTGATGGTGCAGACTGAGGTGATGGGGAGGGCCCCTCTTCACCCCGTGCCTCTTCCCCAGGCTGGGAGCTCCAGAAGGCCCAGGGCAGGGAGGGCAGGTGTGGGATCCTGGGCCAGCCCCCTCATGTAGTGCCTCCCTCCAGGCCCAGTATGTGTTCTTGCACCAGTGTATCCTGAAGTACCTCCAGCAGTCAGCCCCTTCCTCCCCCCAAAATGAGGCCATGCGCGAGAATGGGGCCTGCCTCATCTACCAGAACTCCAAAGCCATCCAGGCCCAGCAGCGGGAGGTCTGAGCTATGGAGGGCGGAGTCTGCCTGTGCTGCCTCAAGCCCTCATCCCACGAGGAGTCCAGAGGAGAGTCGACTGTGGGTGGGAAGAGGGACTGGGAACTGAAATGCCTGTCTCCCCAGGAGACTGGGTGTGGTGGGCTTTCATCCAGAGTGTGTTGGGGAGCCAGGGCGGGTTCCTGGTTCCTGGGAAGAGCGGGAGGGGGGGGGAGGGACCTGGGGATTTCTCTCCCGGGCTCAGGGTCCCAAGGAGACAGTCTGGAACTTGGATTCTGAGGAAGGATGGACCCTGGGTTGGAATTCTGGCGATGGGAGGAACAAGGGCAGGTTTTCCTTTCAGAATCGGAGTCAGTCTGCGGTCGCCGTCGGGGTGCATTTTCTTTCTGTACCATAATTTATTAAATAACTTGCCTCTCAGGCAGGGTTTGCTCTAGTGGATCTCTGGGACTCAAGGGGGAAATTGGGGCGGGAGTGGACTGCTGATCTTGTTTTTTGTTGTTGTTGTTGGTCATGGGGTGTGAACTCTGGGCCTGGGCGCTGTCCCTCAGCTCTTCAGCTCAAGGCTAGCACTCTACCACTTGAGCCACAGCGCCACTTCAGCTTTTTCTGCTTATGTGGTGCTGAGGAATCAAACCCAGGGCCTCATGCATGCAAGGCAAGCACTCTACCGCTGAGCCACCTTCCCAGCCCCGTGGGCTGCTGATCTTAGGGAACCATGGTTTTGTTTTTTGTTTTTTACCTGAAAGGCAGGTTTAGTCGGGCACCGGTGGCCCACGCCGGTCATCCTAGCTACTCAGGAGGCTGAGATCTGAGTTTTGAAGTTCGAAGCCAGGCTAGGGGGGCAGAAAAGTCCCCGCGAGATTCTTTATCTCCAATTCACTACTCAAAAAGGCCGGAAGTGGCGCTGTGGCCCAAGTGGTAGAGCGCCCGCCTTGACCACAGAGAGACACAGGGATGGCGCCCGGGCCCTGAGTTCAAGTCCCAAGACCGGCAAAAAAGAAATGTAGGTTGCATGGTCGCCCCTAGGGGAGAAGTCGGGGTCCCCGGACGCTGGCCTTAGGCGGCTGGGCCCTGGCCTCAGGGAGTTCTCCCGGCCAAGCTGCGCGCCCGGAGCCTGGCCGAATGTATGGGGCGCGTGGGGCCGCAGAGGAGTCTGTTGGTCCCCGGTGTGCGCCGGAGCCGGGGGGCGGGGCGAGGGCTTGGCGGGGCGGAGCGCGTTCCCGGGGCGGAGCGCACGCAGCCCAGGCCGGCCCGGAGATCAGCACCCGGGACAGCGCCGGCGTCCACGTGTCGGCGGGGACGGCGAGTCCAGGCTCCCGTGGATCCTAGCCGGCTTCCCCGCCGCCCCGCAGGTAGGAGCTGCCCAGACCCTCGGCCGAGCCCACCCCTCGGGGACGGGGGGGCGGGCGAGGGGAGGGATGCTGGGGAGGGGGGAGGTCGGGATTTAAAGGTGTGAGACAAAGAGACGGGGGTCGGAGGAGGAGGGCGGGGAGAGGGGGACCCCCTCCGACGGCGCCCGCACACTGCGGAGGGCAGCGAGACGCACTCGGGGAGGACGGGCGGGAGGGGGGTCTCCGTGAGGAGCGCTGACAGCCGCGGCTGCCGGTGCCGGAAGCAGGGAGAGGAGGGGGGAGGGGGCGTGCAGGGCCCGGCGGCGGAAGGGTAAGCGCCCCGCCCTCCGCGAGGAGAGTGTGCGGAGGGGGGGTAGCGAGGCTGCGGATGCAGAGCAGCCCCCCTCCCCCGCTCTCATCCGGGGACCCCGCTCGGGGGTGAGCAGGGGTCCCAGACACGGGCGGGGTGGGGAGCCAGCCTGCCCTGTCCGGGTCCTGGCTCCGTGCGTCAGCCCCGCCCGTCGTCTTGGCAACAGGCGGTAGCTTGGCAACCAGGGTTTCCCGCCCCGCCCAAGATGAACCGCTCTGGTTGCCCGGGGCAACCCGGCGCCCCGGTTCCCAAATTGGCCTTCCCCACTTCCGGTGCGGGCCCTGGGGGGGTCGGGGAGGAATTGGGTGGGTGGGCGGGGCGATTGAGGGGGCGGGCGGGCGGAGGAAGGTAAGGGGCGGGGTTATGGGGGCGGTGCTGTGGAGGGGCGGGGCCTCCGGGGTCCAGGGGCTCCGTCCGGGAGGGAACTGCGGCCCCGGCATGAGCGCGCGGCTGGCAGGAGCTGGGCTCCCGGTCGCTCGGAGGACTCAGTGGGTGCTTGGGGGTGGGAGTGGGGGGCCCGGGGCGCTCGGGTGCCTCTGCAGCTGGGACCACAGCGCCCCGACGCCACCATGTTCCCGGAGCCCGCGACCCAAGGGCCCCCAGCGCCCGACGCGCCACCCGACTCCAGCCGCCTCCACCGGGGCGCAGGTGAGACGCCCGAGGCTAGGCGCTCGGCCCCGCGGGGTCCCCGGGAACGACGGGCTGGAAAACCCGGTGGGATCTGGCTGGGATCTTGAGTCGGGAATCGGGATGAAAGGCGAGGAAAAGGATGGAACTGGCGTCCTAGTGAAACCAGGGCTCAAGGGCGGAGCACAGAATGAGGTCTTCCACCTGCGAAGGAGAGGCTCCCCTCCCCCTCCGTTTTACAGATAGGGAAACTGAGTCCCAGGAAGAAGAGGCAGGCTTCTCTTAACCCTAGACATCAATGGATTGAGCAGCAATTACAATGGGATGGGGAAGAAAGGAGAAGTAAAGAGGGAACCCGGATGCTGTGGGCCTGATTGGGGCGTCAGCTAGCTTCGTGGGTGAGGTGGGTTGGAAGGACAGCACGAGGAATGGCCGGAGTGGAACATGAGGCCAGGAGTCCGGCGTTTACAGGGAATCCAGCCTGCCTCTGGGGACCTAAATCTGTCTTGTCTCCCCTCTACTTCCCAGTGCCTCCGTGGGTCCTACCTACCCTCCTGCTAGGCGCTGGCCTCCTGCTCTTCAGTTGCTGTTTCTATCTCTATGTGAAACGCTGTCGGAAGCGGCTGGGCAAGAAAAGCCAGGCCCAAGCCCAAGTCTACCTCCAGGAAGTGAAGGAACTAGGCAGGAGCTACATAGACAAGGTGCGTGGCCCAGCCTAGCTCCTCCACCCTACAGCCTCTATGTCCCTTTTCAGTGCCCCACACATCATAGTCCCATGTCCCTTCCCACCACGGTAGCCACCACACCCATCTCTTCAAACTCTGACTCTGCTTAGACCAAGGAATGGATCTGTGAACTTCCCAGGGCTTATGAGCCTTGAGGATGATTCGGTTATCAGGGGAAGACATCACCTGCTATTGTCCCTGATCCCTTCAGGTGCAGCCGGAAGTGGAGGACCTGGACCCGGCGCCATCTGGGCGGGGACAGCAGGTGGCAGAGAAGCAGGAGCTAGGACGGCTGCAGTATTCACTGGATTATGACTTCCAGAGTGGCCAGGTGAGTCTGTACTGGTGGGGTGGGGGTTGGGAGACCCCAGAGGATCACAGATTCTTTCCAGAGGAGGCCCTGGAAATAGGCTAAGAAGGGTCCTCCTTCTGTGGCTTGGCACCTGCAGCTTCTGGTAGGCGTTCTGCAAGCAGAGGGCCTGGCGGCCCTGGACTTGGGGGGCTCCTCTGACCCCTATGTCAGCGTCTACTTGCTGCCAGACAAGCGCCGGAGGCATGAGACCAAGGTGCATCGGCAGACGCTCAACCCGTACTTTGGAGAGACCTTTGCCTTCAAGGTAGTGCAGCGGTGACTGCTTATGCTTCTCAGCCTGCGCCAGACCCCTCACTGGTGGGGGACAGACCCTGTACCCAGGCCCCAGAAGGCCAGGACAGACCTGAGTCTGGCCCCAGACCTGCAGCTGGACCCCGGATGGCCAGGGACACCCCCTTTAGCTTTTCCCTAGAGGCAGCCACAGCTCAGGTGGCAGCTTCCAACTGGGCTTCTAGCACAGAGTTGTCCTTTGGGGGCACTGGTGACCCCTCGGAGCTGGGTGGGCTCCCTTTTGGGTTTCATTGACCCTTGGTCCCTACCCCCCACAGATCCTTGTATTTCTTTATTGGGTTCCATTTTCATCTCCCTCAACTTTTTTTCTGTGACCCACCTACCCCCCACTTCCACCTGAATGTATTGTACCCCGCTTCCTCTCTGACTTCCTACCCCTTTCCCAAGGTCCCGTATGTGGAGCTGGGGGGCAGGGTGCTGGTCATGGCAGTGTATGACTTCGATCGCTTCTCCCGCAATGACGCCATCGGGGAGGTGCGGGTCCCCATGAGCTCCGTGGACTTGGGGCGCCCAGTGCAGTCCTGGCGGGAGCTGCAGGTGGCTCCAAGAGAGGAGGTGAGCATGCGCGGCCACACCCACAGCTCTCTCCCCCTGCACCCTGGGCCAATCAGAGCCCAGTCCTCCTGGTGCCTTGACCAATCAATCAGTCCAGGCCTCCCAGTGCTCTTCCCTGGCTTCTTTGGGCACCCAGAGTTTGATGTCGGCCTGTGGCAGACCCGACCTTGCGGGCCCGGCGAGAGTGGTGATGGCTTTCATTCCGCCTCACAGCAGGAGAAGCTAGGGGACATTTGCTTCTCTCTCCGCTACGTTCCCACGGCCGGGAAACTCACCGTCATCGTCCTGGAAGCTAAAAACTTGAAGAAGATGGACGTGGGGGGGCTGTCGGGTGAGTGAGTGGTGAGGAACCGGGGGCTCTGGCTTCGGTTCCACGGCTTTCCGGGGCTCCGAGCCTCTGGGGACAGAGGGGCCCTGGGCGGCCACGAGGAGGTGGAGATCCTGTTTGAGCACCTGAGGTACTGTACTTGGGGTGTCCCCAAACCCTAGTGTGCCCTCCCCATCAGACCCTCGCTCCCCAAACTCACAGGGTGGGACAACTCCGAGACCTCTCGGCTCTCTCCCCAGATCCCTACGTCAAGGTGCACCTGCTGCAGGGTGGCAAGAAGGTGCGGAAGAAGAAAACCACCATCAAGAAGAACACGCTGAACCCCTATTACAATGAGGCCTTCAGCTTCGAGGTATCCTGCGACCAAGTCCAGGTGAGCCCAGCCTGCCCCTCGCCTCATCCACAACCTTTCCAGAAGAGCCCCAGACCCTCAGGAATTCCGGCTGCAAGAGGAAGGGAGGCTTAGCCACCTGGGTGCTGGGGCCTGAAGTTACCCTGTCAGCTCCTCCTGCCTCTGATGAGGGTCATGAGTCCCAGCCCCTCAAGTAGGGGTGTCTGCCCTCCACTGGCCTCCTTCCTCCCTCCTCCCCCTCCTTCAAGCTCCTCCAGCAGACCCCGGGTGGCAGGGAGAGGAACTTAACCCTCCCTGGGCCTGCTTCCCTCACCCTCCACCTCCTCTTCTTCCTCACCCACCCCAGAAGGTCCAGGTGGAGTTGACTGTGCTGGACTACGACAAACTGGGCAAGAATGAGGCCATCGGGAGGGTGGCGGTGGGCGCGGCAGTTGGGGGTGCTGGCCTGCGGCACTGGGCCGATATGCTGGCCAACCCCCGGCGGCCCATTGCCCAGTGGCACTCTCTGAGGACCCCTGACCGAGTGAGGCCACCGCCTGGTCCCTGATCGAGTCATCCAAGCACCTGACCCAAGACCCTGCCCTGGCCCAGCTCAGCCCTCACCTGTAGATGTCTCCCCAGTAGCCCCTCTCTGCTCCCCTATGATGCTCTGCTCCATTCCTGCCTTTGCTGTTCCCTAGGGACAACTGTCCAATCCTCCCTTCTCCCCCCCCCCAGGAGTCCCAGGGACCCCTGGCCCATCCTCCCCTCCCAACCCTCCCTCCAGGTGTCTCTCCTTCCCCTGCACTGTGCCTGGCTGCCTGCTCCCCAATGGGGGCCACAGGGCTGGTTTCAGGGGAGCAGTATGGACGCCACTTGTCCTGGTGGCTCACCAGGACCTGGACATTCATCCTCTCCTCCACTGGGTCATTTCATGCAATCATCGAGCCTCAGTGTCTGCCTCTGAAGAAGTGTGCTACTAACAGCTGCTGCTTTGCTGTGAGGAATCCAAGAGACTCCCTCTCCCAGCCACAGATCTGCCCAACCCTCACTCACATGAATGGTGTGGGCTTTGGTGGTGGTGGTGGTTGCAGCAATGGGGTTTGAACTCTGGGCCTTGCTCTTGCCAAGGAGGTACAGTGTGCAACTTTTTTTTTTTTTTTTTTCCGGTTGGTCGTGGGGCTTGAACTCGGCTTGGGCGCTGTTCCTACGCTCTTCAGCTCAAGGCGAGCGCTCTACCACTTGAGCCATAGCTCCACTTCCGGTTTTCTAGTGGTTTATTGAAGATAAGAGTCTCACAGGCTTTTCTGCCTGGGCTGGCTTTGAACCATGATCCTCAGATCTCAGCCTCCTGAATAGCTAGGATTACAGGCCTAAGCCACCGGCATCTGGCTAGTGTGCAACTTTTTGCTTTAGTTATTTCTCAGATAGTGTCTCATGCTTTTGCTAGGAGCTAGCCTGGAACTGTGTACCATCCTGCTAATCTCCACCTCCCACATAGCTGGGATTACAGGCATGATCCACAATGCTCATACCTAGTTTTGCTTCCCTCCCTCCACTCCCTCCCTCTCTCCCTTTCTTCCTTTCCTCCTCCTTTGGTTTCTTCCTACCATCACTCATCCATTATATCCCCTGAGTCTTATATGTCCCAGCTTCTGTGAAGGCTGAGAATCTACAAAAGAGGCATGCCCAGCAACAGCCCCCCCTTCCCCCCAGTGACTTACTCTCATGGAAATGTGGCAGAAGTTGTCTCTGATTTTAGTTGCCAGAGATAGGGGGAAGGGAAGGAAAGACTTTCCTGGGAGCCCACGGTTCCCCTTTCACCTCCTGCTTTTAACAAGTATCGCTTCCCTGTTTGCTTCTGGGAAGGTTTTTGTTTTGTACCCCTCTGCTTCATCCAGGACAGGATTTTGGGTGGTGCACAATGGTCTATGCAATTCCACAAGGGAGTTTCCTGGTGAAAGGGGCAAAGGCACCTTCACGTTCTAGAAAAGGGCAGTGTTCTGACTTGCCCCTGAGCTTCCTGGTAGCCAATGGGAATAGGGTATCAGATCAGAACACAGGTCACTCTCGTGTGTGTGTGTATGTGTGTGTGTGTGTGTGTGTGTGTGTGTGTGTGTGTGCGTGGGCACGCGCACGCGTGTGCAGCTTGAGGAGGGGGTACCTTTATGAAGACAGCACTATGTTATTACTGTCAGTAATTATGTCCCATCAATAATAACCCTCACAGCAACCCCATTAAATAAATGAAGTTTTCACTTACAAGGGACAAAGCATCAGTGTGCTTGCTGAGAATCACATAGCTAAAACATGTGTCTCTGAATTCCAGGGCTGAACTTTTTCTGGCTTAGTTCAGCAGCATACACACGCTGCCTTATGTGAGGCCCTGGGCTAATCATCACTTGACTAGTGGCAGTTTTTTCTCCACTCCCTTCTGCAAGGAAGATATTATTAGCTCCCAGGATACTCTGCAGAGCCTCAGCCAGCCATGCTGCTCAGCCAGCAAGAGACTAAGATGTGAATCATATCAGCTCCACGCTCCTCCCCTCCTCTGCATCCCAAGGCACACCATGGGGGGCCCAGGGAGGGCGGGCAGCCATTCTGTGACAGGGCAGAAGGAAACTCCAGTGGGGTAGAAGGATGGGCAGAATTTGGGGATGGACAGCCTGAGAGTGGATGGGGTAGGGGGAGGGGATGATTCAGACCCAAGGCCTGAGGAGCCTGGCGCACATCTACTGCGTTTCTCAGACAGTGAGTCAGGCTGTGGACGAAGCACTGTGTGTGGAACTGAGACAGCTTCCAGGAGAGCATCATGGATCTCCTCGGGCCCAGGCCGGGGTCCCAAAACTGGAGGTGAAGCCAAGTAAAACTCACACATATGTGTCTGTGTGTACACGTGTACACACATGAGTGAGTATGGTTTTAGAGATAAGGTCTTGGCAGGCGCTGGTGGCTTACACCTGTCATCCCAGCTACTCAGGAGGCTGAGATCAGAGGGTCATGGTTCAAAGTCAGCCCAGGCAGGAACGTCCATGAGACTTTTCTCTCCATTAACCGCCAGAAAAACTAGAAAACTAGAAGTGGTATGGTGGCTCAAGTGGTAGAGTGATCTCCTTGACCTGAAAAGCTGAGGGACAGTGCCCAGGCCCAGAGCTCAAGCCCTATGACTGACAAAAAAAAAAAAAAAAAAAAAAAAAAAAAAAAAAAAGTTCTTGCTCTATAGACAAAGCCTTGAGCTCAAAACCCTGCCTCACCCTCCCCAGTGCTGGGATTGCAGCTGGCACTCGGTGCAGCATTTAAAAAATAAAAATACAAAAAAAATGTTCACAGTGGATAAAATATAAAATCCTTAAGCATAGATTCTGGGTCTTGCATTTAAATGAACTTTGGCCTGAGCTCTAATAAAACTTTATTTTCAAAAAGTTGGCCAGTGGCTATAATTTGCTGATTTGAAATGTTAAACATTATCATTGAATGCATTTGTATCTGTATATGTAAACTCATACACACAAGTGTGGTGCCGGAGGTTGAACCTTGGGCCTCTGCATGCTAGAGATTATTCTACCACTCAGCTACACCCCAGCCCCCCAAATAATATTTCTTTCTTACACTTACAATAAAGGGAAATAACTTAAAGAGTATTAATAATAGCAAATATGTAAACAATAACTAGTAATAAATAGTAAACTCTGAAGTGGTGAGTTTGACGTATTTCTTACATATTTGCAGTAGTGTGTTTGTAATGGATGCTTGTACCAGAGCTTGAACTTGGGGCTTTGCACTCTCATTTAGCTTTCTTGCTCATGGCTGGCACTCTACCACTTGAGCTATGCTTCCAGCCCGAGTACAGAGGTTTGGCCTCAGGTCCTCACACTTGCTAGGCAGATGCTGTTCCCTTTCAGCCACAATCCCCAGCCTTTTTTTTTTTTTTTTTTGGGTCCAGTTGTGGGGCCTGAACTCTGGGCTTGGGCGCTGTCACTCAGCTCTTCAGCTCAAGGCTAGCGCTCTACCACTTGAGCCACAGTGGCACTTCTGGCTTTTTTCTTTTTGCTTATGTGGTGCTGAGGAATGGAACCCAGGGCCTCAGGCATGCAAGGCAAGTGCTCTACCACTGAGCCACCTTCCCAGCACCCCCAGCCATTTTATTTTCAGTTATTTTCCAGGTAAGATTTCTCATTTTTTGCTTGGTTGGGCCTCAGGCTTCTGTTCTCCTGGGCATAGCTAGAATAAAAGGTATGTGCCACCTTGCCCAGCTTATTTATGGGAATCTGATCTTGATTTTGATTCCTGTCTTGTAAGCATTTATTTATTTATTTATTTGCCAGTCCTGAAGCTTAAACACAGGACCTGGGTGCTATCCCTAAGATTCTTTGTGATCAAGGCCAGTGCTCTACTGCAACTTCTGACCTTTTCTGACTCAGAAAAAAGAGGTAAGATTCTCTGGACTCACAGACTTTTTTTTTTTTGGTCCAGTCGTGGGGCCTGAACTTTGGGCCTGGGCACTGCCCCACTGTCCCTCAGCTCTTCAGCTCAAGGCTAGTGTTCTACCACTTGAGCCACAGCGCCACTTCCAGCTTTTTTTTCTTTTTGCTTATGTGGTGCTGAGGAATCAAACAAACCCAGGGCCTCAGGCATGCAAGGCAAGCGCTCTACCACTGAGCCACCTTCCCAGACCCTCACAGACTTTTCTGTCCTGGCTAGTTTTGAACTGTGATCCTCAGATCTCAGCCTCCTGAATAGCTGGGATTACAGGCACAAGCCAGCCTTTAAGTTTATTCAATTGTAAAATTTCGGGGCTGGGAATGTGGCTCAGTGGTAAAGTGCTTGCCTAGCATGGATGAAACCCTGGGTTTAATTCCTCAGTACCACATACACAGAAAAAGTTGGAAGTGGTGCTGTGCCTCAAGTGGTAGAGTGCTAGCCTTGAGCAAAACAAGCTCAGGGACAGTGTCCAGGCCTTGAATTCAAGCTCCATGACTGACAATAAATAAATAAAAACTATAAACTAAAACTTTAAAAATAAAAGAGGTCTCTTGTTTCTGTATATTAAGAGTTCATTTAAATATGTATATTATTTTATATAAAATGATAAGGCACTGAGGCATTGTGCCTTTCTATTTTTCTCCTAAAATATCCTCTCTTGGTCTCACTCTGTGTGCATATCTCAAATCCTATATAGTTCATCATATCCCAGTGCATTTTAGATCTAATTTCCACATATCAGAGAGAACATGTGCTTGTTTCTCTGAGCTTGGCTTACCTCATCAATATGATTTGTTCTAGTTCCACTCATTTCCCTGCAAATGATATTACTTTATTCTTTTTAATGTCTGTGTAAAATTCTATTGTATGTAGGCACCCCATTTTGTGGATCCATTCATCTACTGTGGAGCATCTGGGCTGTTTCCATATCTTGGCTATTGTGAATAGTGTGGCTGTGAACATGGGTGTGCAGGTGTCCTTGTCATATCCTGGCTGGTGATGCTTCAGGGTAGATGCCCAGGAGTGGTATGGCTGGGTGGTAGGGAAGGTCTGTGTTTAGTATTTGGAGGAACCTGCAGACTGCTGTCCTGAGCGGTTGTATTAATTTACTTTTCCACCAGCAGCGCAGTAGGGCTCCTTTTTCCCACATCCTCACCAACATTCGTTGTTGCTCCAACTTACAATGTTGGCCAATTTTACTGGGGTGAGATGGAATCTGATGGAATATGGGTTTGTTTGTGTGTTTTTTCTGCTGGTCTTGGGGCCTGAACTCTGGGCCTGGGCACTGCCCCTCAGCTCTTCAGCTCAAGGCTAGTGCTCTACCACTTGAGCCACAGCACCACTTCCGGCTTTTTCTGCTCATGTGGTGCTGAGGAATCAAACCCAGGGCCTCAGGCATGCAAGGCAAGCACTCTACCACTGAGCCACCTTCCCAGCCCCTGGAATCTGTTTTGATTTGCATTTCCTTTATGGCTAGGATGGAGAGCATTTCCTCCCGTGTTTCAGTGCCATTCTTCCCTCTTCTTCTGAGAAGTCTCTCCTTAGCTCTCTTGTCCGTTTAGTGATTGGTTTATTAAGTTTGGGAGGGGTTCGTTTCTTGAGCTCCTTGGATATACTGGCTATTAGGCCTTTGAGACAATGCTGGCAAAGAGCTTCTCCCAGCCTGTCTGCTGTCTTTCTAGTGTATTAACTATATCCTTAGATTGTGCAGACACTTTGTATTGGGATGTCTTCCCACTTGTCAAGTCTGTCTGCTGGCTCTTGGGCCTCCTGGGACTCTTCTGTAAGTTTCTGCTGTACCTGTTAAGTGCGAATGTTTTTCTTACTCCCCCTTGCAGTAGTATCAGGGTTTCAGGTCTGATGTCGAGGTCTTCGACCCGCTTTGAATTGCTTTTAGTGCCTGGTGACAGTTTTCTGTATCTGGGCGCTGGTCTTCCTTTGAAGCAGCAGACCAGGCCTTCTCCTCCCCAGGAGGTGGACAGACCCGGATGGTCCCTTCTCCGCCGCCCTGTCGTCTTGGCAACCGCGTCTCCCGAGCTGGTGGTGGGGGAGGTCAACTGGCTGGAAGCCGTTCCTCGGCGCTCCTATTGGTCGGAAGTTTGCAGTAGGCGGGCCATATCCTTATTCATTGGTCAGGCTTTGCGAGCCCACACGCTCTCATTGGCTGATTAACCAAAAGGGGCGGGGCCTTGGGTCAGCGGTTGTAGTGAGGCGCCGAAGCGCGGTGCTGCGCGGTGCCAGGACCGTCCCGGGATATTTGGAAGGTTAAAGGTGAGGGGGGGGTCACGTGGGGATTAAGGGGTGAGAAGAGAGTGGAGGGAGATGGGTGGGGGTTCTCAGGTGTCTGTTCCGCAGGGGTATGACCACCGCGGCGGGGTCCGGCACCGGCTTCGGCTCGGTGTCCTGGTGGGGCCTGTCCCCGGCGCTGGACCTGCAGGCGGAGAGTGAGGCACCCCGGGGTCCTCCCACCCGGGGTCCCCCCGCACTCGGAAGCCCTCCCCCGGGGTCCCTCCCCCCAGGAGCCTCCTCACCCGGGAACGCTCCCCTGGGGTCTCCACACCCAGGAACCCTCCCCCGGGGTCCCCCCACCCGGGAGCCTCCCCAGGGGGTCCCCCTCACCCGGAGTCTCCCCCTCCCGGGTCTGAAGCTGGAGTCCCCAACCAGGGCCGGGGTGGGGCGGGGTCGCAGGGCTGGGCACAGGGCAGGGGCTCCCCGAGTGCCGACTCCCAGCCTCAGGATGCTGGGCTGCGGATCTCTGGGAGCCCAGGCCCGACCAGGGTGAGCCTACGGGGCCGCGGTGCGGAGGCCCAGCCTGCCGTCCTCCGGCCAGGTCCTCCTGCGGAATGGGACCGTCGGGCCGACCCCGAGCCCGGGCCCCCCGAGCTGGAGGTGCTGCTGCTGGGCTCCGTGGACGGGCGGCACCTGCTGCGGACCCTGGCCCGGGCGTCGCTGTGGCCTCGAAGGGGCTTCCAAGTGAGCTGGGGGGGGGGTCTGGGGCCTGGGAGAAGAGGAAAAGAAGGGAGGAAGGAGGGAGGAGGGGAGGGAAAGTAGGAAGGGGAGGAGGAAGGGAGGGGAGGGGGAAGGGAAGGAAGGGGGAAGGAGGAAGAAGGGGAGAGGAGGGAGGGAAGGAGGAGAAAGGGGAGAAGGGAGAGGAGGGGAAGGGGAGGAGGGAGGGGAAGAGAAGGAGAAGGAGGGAAGGAGAGAGGGGAAGAGGTGGAAGGGAGGGGAGAGGGAGGAGGGAGAGGGTGGAGTAGGGTAAAGAGGAAGAACCTACAGCCCACAACCCTGGGTTGTGGAGGGAAGAGGGTGTGGATCTAGAGCTGGAATCTGCATTGTCAGAGTCACCGGTGGGAGCTGGGATCCGGGACCGTCGTTTTGGGAGGAGCAAAGGGTCAGGGGCTTTGGGTTTTGACCAGGAGAAAGGTCTCTGGCATTGGGGGGTTAGGTTTTGGGGTTCTAGGGATGAAGATTCATTTTGCCCTGTCCATCTGACCTCCAGTTTTATGTGCTGGAGAATAATCTGGAAGCAGTGGCCCGGCACATGCTGATCTTCAGCCTTGCTCTGGAGGAGCTAGACAAGATGGGCATTCAAGGTCAGTTCTGATCCCACTTTCTTGAGTTAGTCAATCACACCACTAAAACATATAAACCTTATAGAGTGCTTGCCTCAATTGCATGAGGCCCTGGTTCGATTCCTCAGCACCACATAGAAAAACAACAATAGCAATAACCAAACCATGTTTCAATCACATTATTATTATTATTATTATTATTATTATTGTCAGTTGTGGGGCTTGAACTCTGGGCCTGGACGCTGCCCCTCAGCTCTTCTGCTCAAGGCGAGCGCTCTACCACTTCTGCCACAGCACCACTTCTGGTTTCCTAGTGGTTTATTGGAGATAAAAGTCTCAAGGACGGGCTGGGAAGGTGGCTCAGTGGTAGAGCGCTTGCCTTGCATGCCTGAGGCCCTGGGTTTGATTCCTCAGCACCACATAAGCAAAAAGAAAAAAGCCGGAAGTGGCGCTGTGGCTCAAGTGGTAGAGCGCTAGCCTTGAGCTGAAGAGCTGAGGGACAGCGCCCAGGCCCACGACCGGACCAAAAAAAAAAAAAAAAAAGAGTCTCAAGGACTTTCCTGCCCAGGGCTGGCTTTGAACAGCGATCCTCAGATCTCAGCTTCCTGAGTTGCTGGGATGACAGGCGTGAGCCATCCGTGCAGGGCTCAATCACATTGTTTAATGCCAGCAATAAAGGCTGAGGTGGAAGGCCCTCCCCGCCTCTCCGCCCCAGGGGGAAGCAAGAAACCTCCCGAACACTAAATGGAAAAGGGCTGGGTTGTCACTCAAGTGGAAGAGTGCTTAGAAGGTCTCCAGTGCCACTGTAGGTAGAGACAGACGCAGACATCAGGCTGGCCCGGGATTCGGGGCCCCGGGTGAGGACTGGTGACCCCGTTATTCTCTCGATCCCCCCACCCCGTCTCTCCCCGCCCCCCTGCAGAGCGCAGCGAGACCTTCCTGGAGCTGTGGGGAAACGCGCTGCTGCGCCCCCCGGTGGCCGCCTACGTGCGCGCGCAGGCCGCGCGCCTGGCGCAGCTAGTCCCAGAGCCCGACCGCCTGGAGCGGCAGTTTCCCTGGCTCCGCCTCTGCGCTCTCAAGGTGCGGGCTCGGCCTCCCCCGCCTGCCCGGCCGGGGACGGGGTGGGGGGGGGTCGCGAGTTCGGGTCCCGGGTCCCAGCTCGGCGGCGGGGTGCGGTCTCCGTGGTGGAAGGGAGCAGCCGCTCTCCCTACCCCCACCCCGCTCTCTCCCCACGCGTGTCCGCAGTTTCGCGAGCGGGACGCCCTGGAGGCAGTGTTCCGCTTCTGGTCCGGAGCGGAGCGGGGCCCTGCGGCCTTCCCCGTGCGCCGGCTCTGGGACGCGCGGCTTCGCCATTACCTGGGCTCGCGCTACGACGCGCGCCACGGCGTTAGCGACTGGGACCTGCGCATGAAGCTGCACGACCGCGGGGTGAGGGGCCGACAGACGGGGCGGGGGACGGAAGCGAGGCGGAGGGCGGACACGGGATCGTGGCCCCTGACGGTGCCGCGGGCTCCCCTAGCCGGCCCTTCATCCACACCCAGGCCCAGGTCATCCACACCCGCGAGTTCCGGCGCTGGCGGGACACGGGCGTGGCCTTCGAGCTCAGGGACCCGGGCGCTTACCTCGAGCCCAACAGGACGCTGGCGTCCGGCCGCCTCCTGAGCCACGTCAGTGCCGCCTGCCCGTCTGACCTCTTCGTCCGGGGTCCCCGGTCTGGGTCTCGGGGAGGGCCTCGCCCGCCTGCCCCCGCCCCCCGTGCGGCTTTGCCCGCCCCCCACCTCCGTCCCCCTTCCCCACCCCCATCCGCCTCTGCGCGGCCTCGCTCGCCCACCCCCCTCCTCAACCCGCTTCCCCCCGCCTCACCCCCTCTGCAGCGTGGGGAACGCGTGGCGGCGCGCGGGTACTGGGGGGACATCGCCACGGGGCCCTTCGTGGCCTTCGGCATTGAGACGGACGACCAGAGCCTCCTGCGGACCAGCAACGGACAGCCGGTCAAGGTGTGGGCGCGGTCTTGGCCCCCCGAGTTACAGCCTCTCCCCGGACTACACCCGGTCTCCCCTAGCGCCCCAAGTTCAGCCCTGGGCACGCGAGGTCCCGGCCCGGGTCCCGTCGAGCCTCCTCTCTGCCCGTCAGACCGCCGGGGAGATCACGCGGCACAACGTGGCGGAGCTGCTCCGGGAGCTGGCCGCCTGGGGGCGCTCGCAGGGGGATCCTGGGCCCGCAGACGCCTCAGGTGCTTGGCGGGGTGCTCAGGGGAGTGTCTCCCCTTTCCCCAAGTCCTGGCACCGTGGGGGATGAGGTCTGAGTCCCAGCGCTTGGGGCAGGCATCCGACCGGGCGACCATCACTGGCCCTGCCCGGTGCCAAGCCCTCTCCGGAGATGCCCGCTCTTCCTCTCTTCGTCTTCGGTTGCCTGGTGTAAAATGGACTCTGTAGGCGCACGGGGCTTGGGGGCGGGCGACCCGCCTCAGCCGGGAGGATGGCCGGCGATGGCCGGCCTGGCCGGGGAGGGGGAGGGGAGAGGAGTTCGCAGCGCAGGCCCCGCCGCCCCGGCCCCAGGCTTCGCGAGTCTCAAGGTCTGCCTCCCCGGCCCCCCCCCCCCCCCCCGCGGCTCCTCCATCCAGGGAAGGCGCCCACCGCGGCGCCCTTCACCATCCACTTCCTGCCCCTGGGTTCCGCGCAGACTCTGCACCACAAGAGCTGCCACCGTGGCCGGTTCCAGCTCCTCTACGTGTCCTGCGGGTAAGGGGTACGGTGCAGGCACGGGGTCCCAGGCCCGGCCCCTCGAGCCCTGGACCCCGTCCCTACCCAACCCTCCCCTGCTCTCTGCAGCATGGCCCATCTTCTCAGCCCCGAGCTGGGGGCCTGCGTGGCCCGCGGCGGGAACCTCGTCGTGGAACTCGCTCGGTGAGCCCGCGGAGCGCCCGGTTGGGTGGGGATCGGGGCGGGATTGGGGCCGGCCGGAAGCGGGGCCTCACTCGCCTTCCCTGAGCAGGTACATGGTGGACCTGCGGCCCGAGCAGCTGCGGGCTTTCTCCGCCCAGGTCGGGGAGCTGGCGCGGGCTGCTGGGTTCGCTGAGCACCCTGGGGCTCATCCCTCCGAGACCTTCGCGCGCTTCTGTAAGTCGGGGGACTCGGCCGCTTACCCCAAGGACTCAGCTGTGGGATCTGAACCTCCGCTTGGCGAGGTCCAAACCCCGCCTCTAGCAGGAATGAGCCCGCCCTGGGTGGAAGTGGCCACGCCCCTAGAAGCAATGAGCCCGCCCCAGGCGGACGCGGCCACGCCCCCAGAAGCAATGAGCCTGGCTCAGGAGGACGTGGCCAAGCCCCTAGAAGCAATAAACCTGTCCCAGGAGGACGCGGCCACGCCCCCAGAAGGAATGACCACGCCCCCAGAAACAATGAACCCTCCCCAAGATGACGTGACCACGCCCCCCGAAGCAATGGACCCTCCCCAGGTGGACGTGGCACACCCCCAGAAGCAATAAGCATACCGCGGACGGACGTGGCCACGCCCCCTGACCTCTAGGCCTGGCCCCATTCTCAGAAGCTCTCTAGGTACTAGGGTCTGCATACTAGGGTCCACCGGAAGCTGCTGGCCCTGCCCAGGGAAGCTCTGGGCAGGTTGACTCCAAAACCAAGAGCCCAAACACCTCGTCCTTAATAGACTGGAACCTACTCAACGATTCTAACCCCGATAGAATTTTCTTTCTCAGCATTGGATGGATGCCGAGCATTTCGGATTCCGTTTCTGGGATTCTCCCTTCAACTCCTAGAACCCTACCTAGATTGTTTCTCAGAAGTCTGTTTCCCCTCTGCCGAGAGTTCTCACCTGAGACCTGGCCTCTGTTGTGCCTGCCTCTGTTGTACCCGCTCAACCGGGGATGCGAAGGCTCTCCAAGGCCCAGTCAGCTCCCACACGGAGCAAATAAAAATGCTGGGATCTCTTCTCTGTCGGTGTCCAGTATTTCTCCTGACCTCAGTCTGTCTCCAGGGCTGGGAGGGGAGGGCCTGGATGTCCAGAAACCAGACTTCGGGGGTTCCAGGCAGACTGAGGTGTATTTCTCAGTAACATAGGTCCCACACCCGGACCCTCAAACCAACCAACAGGTACTGTGTGGCTAGCAGATTTGGAGCTCAAACTGACTCTAGGACAATGAAAAGCATAGGGGACATTCTCAGCGGGGGCTGAAGGTGGAGGATCTTGGGTCTCGGAGGGAGGAGGGACTGAGTCTGGATCTCTGCCTTTGAGAGCAGAGGGGGCTGAAGCTGGACTCTATCCGAGGTGGAAGGACCAGGGCAGGGCCCTGTAGTCTTGGGATTGAAGGAAGGGGCTGGGGATCTGTCTTATGAGTCTGCAAGAGGAGGGGGTTAGAACTTGAAGGTCAGAGGGAGGAGGCCACTCGGGATCTGGCTGGAAGTCCGCCCGCCCCACCCCTCTTGCGTCATCCTTTCCCACCCTGGTGGGGGAGGAGACAGTATATTTAGTGTCTGTCCTCGGCCCTTATCTCAGCGTCCTCACCCAGGCTCGAGCGGACCGGAGGAGACTGCAGTTTGGGGACCGCCAAGGTCACCCCAGACACCCCTCACTGGCCTGGCAGGAGCCCCCTGCTCTGCCTCCCACCTCCCATGGCTGATGAGTGTGTGGGGACCCCCAGGAAAGAGGGATGGGGCGGTCTGTAGGGTTCTGGGAGGCTGGACCAGTGTGTGTGGGGGAACGCAGGGCGGGGTCCCGGGGAAGCAAGGTGAGAAAGCGAGAGGGGATCGGACTCCAGGCACCCCGTGGGAATGGACGGGTGGCCCCGGCCTCAACGGGGCCTCCGACATCCCTTCGGGGCGGCACCGCCATGGCCCACTAACCACCCTCTCCGTGTTCCCCTTGCAGGAGCAGCGAAGCGGTGAGTGCCACGAGCTGAAGCAGGGGTGGGGGGTGGCCTGGGGCTCCTGGGTGGGTGCCACACTGAGGGGTCTGCAGGGCGCAGGGGCTGGGGACGAGTGGGGACCTCTCGGTGGTGATGCGACTTCTGACCCTCTCCTTTACCCGCAGGCTGGGGAACCGAGCCCCGCCCCTGCCCCCGTCAGACGTCGCTCCTCTGCCAACTACCGGGCTTATGCCACGGAGCCCCACGCCAAGGTGGGCGGGGCCGGTGCATCGATGGGCGGGGCTTGCGGGGGCGGGGTCAGTGCCCAGTGGGGTTTAGGGTCTTGTGTGAGGCCTCCTGATGGGAGGGCGGGGCCAGGCCTCAGAGCCAGGGGGTGGGGTTTTGCTGTGGGCGGGGTTAAGATAGGTGGGCGGGCTTTCTGGAAAGGATAGGTTCCTATTGGTGGGAGCTGCCTGTGGGCAGAGTTCCGCTGTCCACAGGCTGGGGGGTGACTGGTCAGTGCCTAGCGGGAATGGAGTCCTAGACTGGTGAATGCATTTGAGAGGCATGCAAAAGGCACGCAAATGGGGAGCGACCCCCAGTCTGTACGCACTTGACTGGGGTCGTGGAGTCCTTCCCACTGTCTATCACGTGTCCCTCCTTGACTCCTACATGCTCCACGTCGCCATGGCAGAAAAAGTCTAAGATCTCTGCTTCAAGGAAACTGCAGCTGAAGGTGAGGCTGTCCGCCTGCGGGCGGGTGGGGGCCGGCAGGGCCCTGAGGGGCTGGGTCGTTACTTTATGGGGCGGGGCCGGCGTGCCCCCTTCCCCTCTGCAGATGCTGATGCTGCAGATTGCCAAGCAGGAGCTGGAGCGGGAGGCGGAGGAGCGGCGCGGGGAGAAGGGCCGTGCCCTCAGCACCCGATGCCAGCCTCTGGAGCTGACCGGGCTGGGCTTCGAGGAGCTCCAGGTGAGGATGGACGGATCGCCGGCCTGTGTGCCTGGGCTCAGGCGTGCAGGCAGGACGGCGCCTTCTACCCGGGGCCTAGCAGCCCAGCAGAAAAAGCCCGGGGAGAGCGCCCAGGTCCAGAATTCAAGCCCCACAACCCACCAAACGTAGCGCTGGACCACTTTAAGCCACAGCTCCACTTCCAGTTTTCCGGTGGTTCATTGGAGATAAGGGTTTCCTTCCTGGGTCGCCTTAAACTTGCAATTCTCAGATCTCAGCCTCCTGAGTAGCTAGGATGAGCCAAGGGCAGCTGCCTGGCTGTAGCCTTAATCTCGGGAAAGCAAAGAGTTGGGTAACAGCCATTTCCAAAACATGGTTCCTCTAGCCAAATTCTCTGGAGTCTAGGCTCCAGTCTCCCACTTGCAGACCAGATGGTCAGGCCCCAGCCCTCTTCCCTCAGACCCAGAGGTCCTGACTTTAGCTCTTTCACCCAGGCCCAGGGTTCAAACCCAGCCCTCATCCCGCAGACCTGGGAATCCCATCTTCCATGACCCCACAACACACCCATTTCCCTTCACCAGGAGCTATGCCGGAAGCTCCACGCCCGGGTGGACAAGGTGGATGAAGAGAGATACGATGTGGAGTCAAAAGTTACCAAGAACATCACGGAGGTGGGAGTCCTGGGCGGGGTGGCACCCTCGGGGCTGGGGTCTCAGTCTGGCTCTGGCAGCTGCTTTTGGTGACAGATCTCAGGGGAGTCAGGACCACTGTGGCAGATGAACGTAATATGGAAAAGGAAGTGTGTTTCAGCACATGGATAACAGGAGCAATGCTGGGGCTGGGACATGTAGATACTCTTGTGGAACTGTGTAGTTGGAGCACTGAACAGTGTAATGAACTCAAGAATGAGTGGGGCCTTGTGGCTTGCACCTCGCTGGCCATGATGTGTCAGAAGTGTCAGGAGACGAAGCTCGGGCACATCTGACAATCCTGAGTTCCAGAATTGTCCCCCTGAATAGCAGTAGGGGTCCAGGAAGGGAAGGTGAGCGTTGGAGGGAACTGTAAGGTGGGAGGCACATGGGTCAGACCTCCACACCCTCAGATTGCAGACCTGACCCAGAAGATCTTTGACCTCCGTGGCAAGTTTAAGCGGCCCACCCTGAGGAGGGTGCGGATCTCAGCAGATGCTATGATGCAGGCACTGCTGGGCACCCGGGCCAAGGAGACCTTGGACCTGCGGGCTCACCTGAAGCAGGTGAAAAAGGAGGACACTGAGAAGGTGAGCATGGGCAAGGCCCCTGGGCAGGGCCTGGGAGCTGCGATGGTGCTCAGATGAAGGCTGTGAGCAAGTGTGGAGGGAGTTGTGGCAGCTGGCAAAGGTTTTCAGTGAGAAGCACAGGGGACACAAGAAGTACAAGAGGAAGGCAGGAGGTGAGCTGCACAGGGGACACAGGAAGTGCATGAGGAAGGCAGTAAGACATGAAGAAGGGAAGATAGTAAGTGCATTGGGGAGAGAGGAGGCAAGAATCAGGAAGTTGATGACTCTACCAGAAGTTCATGAGAGAAACAAAGCAACTCAGGAAAGAAGGGAAAGACAGGAGCATAGAAGGAAGGGAAGAAGGAAGCTGATGCAAATTGTACAGAGAAGTATTTAAGGGACACAGGAAATAGAAAGAAGACAGAAGATTAATAGTAAAGAAGTACTCAAGAAGATAGCAAAAGCTGGGTGCCAGTGTCTCATGCCTGTCATCCTAGCTACTCAGGAGGCTGAAATCTGAGGAGTGTGGTTCAAAGCCAGCCTGGGCAGGAAAGTCCATGAAACTCTTATCTCCAATAAACCATCAGAAAACTGGAAGTGGTGTTGTGGCTCAAGTGGTAGAGTGCTCACCTTGAGCTGAAGAGCTGAGGGATAGCGCCCAGGCCCAGAGTTCAAGCCCTATGACTGACAAAAAAAAAAAAAAAAAAAAAAAAAAAAAGCAAAGTATATAAGGGGACAGGAAATGCCATGAATGAGACAGGAAGTACATGAGGAGGACAGGAAGTACCACAAAGGGAACAGGATGTGCATGGGGGAAATGAAGAGGGTTTACAATAGTGCTAGAACCAGATTCCTGGCCAGGCATCCAGAACACAGCGGTCCAGCAAGCTCCAGGGAAGGTAGGGGACACCCGGGGATGGGAGATAGGAAGAGATCCTAAGCTTTGACCTTATCCCTCACCCCCAGGAAAACCGGGAGGTGGGCGACTGGCGGAAGAACATTGATGCGCTGAGCGGAATGGAGGGCCGCAAGAAAAAGTTTGAGGGCTGAGCCCGCCTGGGCCACCTAGGCCCTGGGAATATCCCTGAGGAATAAAGTCTCTCTCAGAGCCCGAAGTGACTGCTTGTCTGCGGCTGCGCGGAGGCTGGGGAAGTCAGAAGGGGAGGGCCCATGTCCCCAAGCCATGGCCCGGCCCAGGCAGGCTGGACTTCTACCATGGGTCTTGTGGTCACAATTCAAAAGAGAGGGACAGAGACAGAGGGGTGCTGGGGAGACAGCCACGGACCCATGAGAGAAGAAGGATGACAGAAACACAAAGGAAGAAAACAGACTAGGGTACTCACTGAGCTGCAGGTAGATGGCAGAGATACAGAAAGAGGAACCCAAAGAGGGAAAAACCACATGGACTCACCAGACTCGGAGAGAACTAGAGAGACAGGCACATGCGCCCCCCCCCTTCCTCATGGAGCACAGAGAGAAAGCCAGAGGGAAACTGAGGTATGGACAGACAGTCAGGGGCCACCAGGAGCCACACACACCAAGGGGCAGAGACAAAGTCATAGACAGAAAATCCTGAGAGAAGAGACAAATAGCAGAACCCAATCAGAGAGCCAGGAAAGGTCGAGAAACAAAACAAAAGATGAAGACCAAGCGGCAGAGGACGCCTGTTTTCCAAGGCTGGTGTCCCTAGAGTTCAAGGTCATAGCTTGGCTGGAAAGGGGGTGGGGCAGAGGCTACAAAAACAGACCCGTGTCAGGTGGGGGGGAGGGGGAGGTCGCTCCAGTTTAATGACACCCCGTCCTCTCCCCTCCCCGCCACACCTGCTCCCCAGCTTTAGAGCCTGCTGTCACCAGGGTGGCATTCTGGTGACAAAGGGGTGGGGGCGGGGAGAGGGAAACAGAGGGACAGAGATGGAGAAGTTCAGAAAGACAGAGATACACCGGTGGAAGCCCTCAGGAGTCGTTGGTGAAACAAATGGAGCCCCGGAAACGGAGAGAGGGAGCAGGAAGTGGTCTTGTATCCACTTTATCATGAAGCAGCCTCCTAGCGCTGGCTGTGTGCCCATTCTAGCACTTCAAAGCTCGGGCGCTGGATCCCCGTCAGGGAGTTATTTAGTTCTCTTTGAGGGGGGTGCCTGACCCTGGCCCAGGCTCCAGGGGTCACCGATGGCGTCTTGGAGCATCTGGGAGATGCCTGGACTCACGGGAACGGGGGCAGGGTGGTTGGAGCTTTGGAGCTGTGGCACTTGTGTCTGAGCAAAGGAATTCTCTCCCCTCCCCTGACCCCGCCTCCGGGGCGGGGCTGAGCTTGCGGCTATAAACCCTGGCACTCGTGGGCCAGGGCTTTCTGCAAAGGCTCCCACTGCCATTAGAGCTTCTGTGGCCTGGCCTTAGGTAAGGGGGGGTGGGGGGCTTTGGGGTCTGGAAGGTCTAGGGGAGGCACAGAGGTAGGCACAGAAGGTTTGGGAGTGTGGGAGACAGGAATGGAGGAACAGGTGTTGGAATTTGAGGGTTGTTCTGGGGAACACTTCCCTAGGACTGCTTGGGACTGGGGTGGGGGAAATCACAGAAATCGGGGCAATCTGGCCTAGTGGGTCAAACAGCTCAGACAGTAGATGTTCTCAGTGTTGTTTAAGAGTTTGAGAGCCTAGAATCAGAGTATCCGCTTTGGGGGTGTACTGGTGCAGAGTGCTATGAAATGCACCTCCGAACTTGACCATCAAGGTATGTTTCTTGGGGGATGTCATATACCTTGAGGTCTAGAATTGAGGTTCATACCTGCAGTGTCTGAGCTGTATATATGTGCTCTTTCATGAACTGGGGACCGAGGAGCTGGAGTTTGATGGAAGTGTTGGTCTGTTTCCAGGGGTCACAGATTTGAGGGTGTCAGAATCTGTGGGTCTTAGGATTTGGGGGGTCCCTTAATCTGGGAACTTTGGGGCCTAGAGGGTCATGGAGATGGGAGAGGTAAGGCACCCAGCCCTCTGTGGATGGGGTGAAGGTGTGGGAGCCCAGCAGGGGGGAGTGGGGGGAGGGGGGACGATGGGGCTGGCAGTCTCAGAAGCTCTGAGGAAATGTCCCGTTCAGCCAACTACAACATACCCCGAAATAGCACTCAGGGTGGGGCAGCCATTGTCTTCAGGCCACCGTCCCTTCTCTGGTACCCCTAATCCCACCGGATCAAGTTCCAGAACCTGTCACAGGACAAAAGGGGACAGACAGTAGCGTGTCACAGGACAAAAGGGGACAGCTGTGCACGGGGTGGGGCCTGCAGCCCTCCAGCTGCCCTAGACACGTTCCAAGCAGACTGAAGACTAGCTTGGGCCCTAGCCTCCTCCCTCAGATCCAGGGGTGCAGACCCCAGCCTCTTCCCTCAAAGTCGGGGGTCCAGGCTCCAGCCTCCTCCCTCAGACCCAGGGGTCCAGGCTCCCAGCTCCTCCTCCTCGGTGGCCTCCCTCACCCCGCCTCTTTTCTGGCCCTCAGGTTTCTCCAGGATGTCGGACCTCGAGGATCAAGACTATGAGGAGTAAGTGGGGGGTGGGGGGACTGGTCATGCGGTTAGCCCCTCTGCCCCTCTCCCTCCGTCCCCTTCCCTCCCCAAGAGGACTAACTATGCCTCCTTCTCTCCATCCGTCCGTCCTCAGGGAGCAGGCGGAAGGTGAGTGGCAATGGGGACCCGGGTCTGGGCCTGGGGGCCGCGCAGGGGTGCAGTGGGGCGCGAGGCGCCCAGGGCCGCCTGCCCGCCCCGTCGGGGCGCTGTGACCGCCTCGTCGGGGCGCTGTGACCGCCTCGGGGCCGGGTGCACAAGGCCGGGCTCGGCTCTCGCCCCGCCCTCCGGCCTGGACCCCAGCTCCTAACGTCCCCCTTGTCCGCCCCGCCCGTCCAGCAGAGGAGGCAGCCGAGGAGGAGGAGGAAGGTGAGGCCCGGACTCCGCGGGGAGGGCCGAGCTGGATGCCGGGGTGCGGGGCAGGGCGGGGTGCGGGGCTTGGGGCGCTCGGACCATGGAGTGCGGGCCCCCGCGGCCGCGACTCACCCTCTAACCCCCGCTCCGGTCTCTTCCCTCCTGCCCGCGCACCCCGTGTGGCCGTACCCCCTCCCCGCACCCCCAAACCCCGCTTCTCCTCCCGCTCTTCCCAGCCCCCGAGGTGCCGGAGCCAGCGGCTGAGCGAGGTAACCACGACTGCTTGGCTTCCCGAGAGCGATTTCGGGGGCCTGGGGATCCCGATATCACGCGGCCGGCCCGCCAGCGTCGCCCCTTGGCTCCTGGGTAACCCGCGCGCCCCGGGCCCGCCCCCACACCGCGCCAGGCCACGCCTCCACGCAGCCACGCCCTTTAAGCCCAGGCGGCGCAGCGCCCTCTGGTGGCTAAGAAAGGAAATGGCTCTGCCGCCCTCGAGTCTTTCCCTTCTTTAAAGGGCCCGGCGCCCCCGCCTTGCCTGTCGTCTTTCTCCTCCATATACATTCAGAGGTTGGGGCCTGGATTTGAGGATCGCAATAGAAACAGGGTGTCTGTCTCCCAAAAGGGGAAAGGGGCCTGAGGCCAGATCCCCGGGGTAGCTGGATGAGCAGAAGGGCCGGGACCCCTCCGTGGCTGGGCCTTCTATTATTATTGCTATTATTATTATTATAATGGTGGTGAGGCTGGAAGCCAGGTCCTGGGCCCCGTAGGCAACTTCCCTCATTGAGCTCAGTCCCCACCTCCACCCCCCCAGGCCTTGATGGCGGCCAGCAACTCTGGGCTTATTAGGGGCGAGGCTGGGGTCCGAGGGCCCCCACACCAGGTCTGAATGTATATCTGATACGCGTACCTGGCTTCCTCCTCCTTCCTCCCTTCTCCTCTTCCCTCCTCCTCAGCCCTGATTCTAGGGTGCTACCCTGGGTTCCTGGGGGGCTGAGGCTTGGGGCTGCTCTGAATTCTTGCTAATAATCTTTATATCTTCCACCACCCCCAGAAGAGGAGCGCCCTAAACCCAGGTGAGCCGAGGAGGGAATGTGAGCCGTGGTTGTGCTTCTTATAGAGGTTCGCCCATCTCCAGGGAGAGGGGGAAAGAAAGGAGGAGAGGGCTGAAATCAAAGAGCCCGCAGGACTTTCTTGTTCTCATTTCCCATCAACCCCAGACAGCTGGAAGTGAAGCTGTGGCTCAAAGTGGTAGGGTGCTAGCCTTGGGTGAAGAGCTCAGGGACAGTGCCCAGGTCCTGAGTTCAAGTCCCAGGACTGGCAAAAATAAATCTTTAAATCTCAGCTTTTTTTTGGTCCTGGGGCTTGAACTCGGGGCCTGGGCATTATCCCTGAGCTCTTCAGCTCAAGGCGAGCAGGTTTTCTCTAGTTTATTGGAGATAAGAGTCTCAGGAGCTGGCTTTGAACCATGATCCTCAGATCTCAGTCTCCTGAGTAGCTAGGATGACAGGCGTGAACCACTGGTGCTAAGCTTAATCTCAGCTTCTGGAGTTGCTCTAGTTACAGGCCTGATAAGCAACTGTCTACATTTTTCTATTGTATCAAATCTGTGTCATCTGCTGGTTTTGTTTTTTCTGACAGCCCCATGGGATCTCTTGCTGTCACTTGGGCAGCGGGAGGGCTCTGGGGTAGCAAGGGCAGCCTGCTCACGCGGTTACCCCTCTGACTGTGCAGCCGTCCAGTTGTGCCTCCTCTGATTCCCCCCAAGATCCCCGAAGGGGAGCGCGTGGATTTCGATGTAAGCGCTGCGGTGGGCCAGGCCTGGTGGCCTTGGGGGGGCGGAGGGGGCTGAATTGAGAATTGTCCCTTGCTGTACAAACTGTGTCATTCCTTCCTGCTGGGAGGGGCTGGGTCGGTGGGGTCACGGGGTGATGGGGCCCTGGCCCGCAGGACATCCACAGGAAGCGCATGGAGAAGGACCTGCTGGAGCTGCAAACGCTCATCGACGTGCACTTCGAGCAGCGCAAGAAGGAGGAAGAGGAGCTCATCGCGCTGAAGGACCGCATTGTGCGTGCAGTGCCCGTGGGGTCAGGGGTCCCCTCTCCTCTCCACGTGGTGTCTGGGGACTTGGGGGGGACACATTAGATGGACTCCCTTCAGCCCCAGGCGGAGGCTGGACCTGCTTCTCTTTCCTCTTGATTTCCAGGGGTGAGGGCTGGTCTCCTCACCCCCTTACTCTCCTTCTCCCCTTCACCTGCCCCCACCCCCAGGAGCGGCGCCGGGCCGAGAGAGCTGAGCAACAGCGCTTCAGAACAGAGAAGGAGCGCGAGCGGCAGGCCAAGCTGGCGGTGGGTGCTGCGTCCGGGGCTGGGTGAGGCCGAGCAGGCGGTGGGCGCTGCGTCCCGGGGCTGGGTCTGGTGGGCCCCTAGGTCACCCCGAGCTCACTCGGGATGCAGCTCACTCACGGCGCACCCTAAGTCCCCTCGGGACTCGATTCCGCCCCGTGTGGCGCCCCGTGGGTGAACCCCGCCATTCCCGCAGGAGGAGAAGATGCGCAAGGAGGAGGAGGAGGCCAAGAAGCGGGCGGAGGACGACGCCAAGAAGAAGAAGGTTCTGTCCAACATGGGCGCCCACTTCGGGGGCTACCTGGTCAAGGTGAGGGCGGCCTGGGGAAAGAGGGGGTGGAGGCCGGACTCGCGGTCCGGCGGGGGCTGGGTCTGAGGGTGGAGGCCGGGGTCGGGGGAGTTGCTGCTCTGGACTGGACACGGGTTTGGTCCAGGCCTCCGCTCCCCGCCCCGCAGGCAGAGCAGAAGCGGGGAAAGCGTCAGACCGGGCGGGAGACGAAACTTCGGATCCTGTCGGAGCGGAAGAAGCCTCTGAACATCGAGTACCTGGGGGAAGACCAGCTCCGGTAGGTGGCGCGGGAGGCGGAGGGCCTGGCCCTGGAGGCGGCGGGGTCTGGCACTGTTAGTCGGGGTGCGTGTCTCCCTCTATCCGGGAGCTGCTGTGCTCTCTGGGAAACGCCTCTCCCTCTTCTCTCCTCCTCTCCCGCCCCACTTCATCTCCCTCCTCTTCCTCCCCGGTGTGCTGCGGACCCACGGTGGGTCCCTCACCATCCCGACCCGGTAACTGCGAGATCGCGGTGCGGATGGATGGAACCCCCGCGCCTCCTCCGCGCTGTGTGACTCCGGCCCGCTCCCTCGGCGTCTCCGGGCTCGGGACTTGCTGGTTCCCCTCCGTTACAGCCCGCCCTCCTCCTCGCCAGGGAGAAGGCCCAGGAGCTACTGGACTGGATCCACCAGCTGGAGTCTGAGAAGTTCGACCTGATGGAGAAGTTGAAGCAGCAGAAATACGAGGTGAGGGCTGGGAAGGTGGCTCAGTGGTAGAGCGCTTGCCTTGCAAGCCTGAGGCCCTGGGTTCGATTCCTCAGCACCATATAAGCAAAAAGAAAAAAGCCAGAAGTGGCGCTGTGGCTCAAGTGGTAGAGCGCTAGCCTTGAGCTGAAGAGCTGAGGGACAGCGCCCAGGCCCAGAGTTCAGGCCCCACGACTGGACCCCAAAAAAAAAAAAAAAAAAAAAAGAAATATGAGGTGAGGCGGGCCCTGGGCTCTGGGCAGGCAGGCCGGAGGCGGGCCCGGGGGTGGGTGGGCGGGGCCTTCCGGGTGGGTGTAGGCGAAGTGGGCGTGGCCTTCCGGTGGGACAGGGCCCGCCTGGTGGGCGAGGGCGGCGAGGCTGATGGCGTGGGTCTGGCAGGGTAAGTGGGCCCGGGCCTGTCGGGTGGGTGTGGGTGGCGTGGGTATGGCCTATAACGTGGGCGGAGTAGAGTGGATGGGCGTGGCCTGCTTGGGTGGGCGGGGCCGACAGAGTGGGCGGGGCCGGCAGTGTAGGCAGGGCCGGCGGGTGGGCATGCCCGTCCCCCTCCACCCACACACCCACCAGTCTTTCCCTCTCTCCTACAGATCAACGTGCTGTACAACCGCATCAGCCACGCCCAGAAGTTGTAAGCTGCCTTGTTCCTCCTCCACCCTCTGGCCCTGAGGCTCCCTGTCCACCCCTTAAAGCTATGCGGCAGCCCCCACTAATCCTGTACTCATGGTGTGGGAGCCAGGGATCTTAGTTCCAGAGCAATGCTGGGTGTGTGTGTGTGTGTGTGTGTGTGTGTGTGTGCATGAATGTGCTGGGAACACAAGCCAAGCCTCAGAACTCAGGACAAATGGCTCTACTTCCGTGCTTCCTCCTGACTTTCCCATGTCCCAGCTGGACCCGCCCCTGGCATCTGGTGGGCAGTGCCTGGAACTCTGCCCTGAGTCCCACACTGGACTGTTAGGCCCTCGCTTACTGCACCGAGGGCTCTGGCCCAGTGTCCTCTATGGCTCCATGTATTTTTCTTTGTTTCATTCTCAGTCTCTGTTTATTCCACATATAATATATATTATGTATATGTATATATGCTATATATACATATACTATATGTATATATGTGTATAATATATATGTATGTATATATGTATTATGTATATACATATATACATACTATATATACATATATATATAGTATATATAGATGGAATAAACAGAGCCTGAGAGATTAAAATATATACGTGTATATATATTTATATATTCTCGGGTTTGAACTCAGAACCTTATGTCGCTAAGCAGGTGCTTACCCACTTGAGCCACAGGCTTAGCTCTTTCTGTTTATTTTTTGAGTAGGTTCTCCTCCTCTCACCTGCTTGCTTGTTTGTTTTTTTCAGTCTGGGCCATGAGCTTCCCATTTGCCCTTCCCACCTTTGCTAGAATGACACACTATCACAGTCGAATTTTATTGGTTGAGATGGGAAGGGGGAGGGTGGGGAGAAATCGCAGTAACTTTTTACTTGGGCTAGCCTCAAAATGTGATTTTCTTGGCCTCTGACTCCCAACTAGCTGGGATGATAGGCCTGGCTTGTATGGTGCTTTTGAGATAGAGTCTTGCTGATTTTGCCCAGGTTCTCCTTGAACTCACCACACTCCTATCTCTGCTTCTTGAATAGCTGGGATCACACGTGCACACACACACACACACACACACACACACACACACACACACACACACACACACACACACACAGCACCATCCAGCATGCCACCCCGACATTGGGTCCCTCTTCCTCCCCCATCCCACCTATGAACCTCCTGACTCCCTGAAATCAACTCCCACATGGTCCACCTCCCACTCTCAGTGAATCTGAAGAGTAACTTGGCCTGCCTGGGCCTACCTCCTCCCTTGACTGGGGGCGGGTGCTTGGCTGATTGAATTGGAGGCCTGGGGTGCTGCAGATCCCTGCCTGACACCGCATGCATCTTTCTCCCACAGCCGCAAAGGGGCGGGAAAGGGCCGCGTGGGAGGCCGCTGGAAATGAGCAGCGCAGGACCCCAGACCCACCTTGAGGCGTCGGGAGCCAATCCAGTGGGTCCCACATGCAACTCTAAATAAATAAATGCTCTAAATAAAGGCTCCTCAGATACATCTGCTGCTGAGTTCTTTGATGTTTTTCCTGACCATTTGGGCACTCAGAGGAACTGGCATTTGACTTTTTTGTCCTGTGACCTGATTTTCTGGGATGGGAGTCCCCTGGCCTACAACCCGTTGTGCCTTCAGGGGTATGGCCGGGAAACTACATTCCCCAGCATGCCTGAGGTTGCCAAGGTTGACGTGACCTTTGCACCACAGCTTCTTGCTTCACACCTTCTTGGGGAAACTGTTTTCAAAGGCTTCTGGGATGAAGACCCACTTTCACGTGGGCTCTGGGGTTTTCCCACAACCTAGGCTGTTCATTCAAAAAGGTATTTTTTCTGGAGAGGTAACAATGTACTCATTACCTAACTCATGCAACTGTAACCCAGTGTATATCTATCTATCTACATGTGGTATTTTCTAGAATGCAAAAAGAATCCCTGCCCTCAGGGTGTTGATTTCTAACTAGAGGGGCTAGATAAGCCAGGATAAATGGAATAAATGGATTATACAGTGTATGAGAAGTGGGTAGCCTTTGAGGGCCGTAGTTCTGTATTATTATTATTATTATTATTATTTTTTTTTTTTTTTGTCAGTCGTGGGGCCCAGAACTCTGGGCCTGGGCTCTGTCCCTCAGCTCTTCAGCTCAAGATTAGCACTCTACCACTTGAGCTACAGCACCACTTCCGGTTTTCTAGTGGTTTATTGGAGATAAGAGGTTCACGGACTTTTCTGCCCGAGCTGGCTTTGAACCACGATCCTCAGATCTCAGCCTCCTGAGTAGCTAGGATTACAGGCGTGAGCCACCGGTGCCGTGCCATAGTTCTGTATCTTTCAGTATCTTTCAGTACCTTTTAGTTCCCCCCACTCCCATATCCCTTATCCTACCCGGCTCTGTTTCCTTCAGAGAACTACATCTCCCAGCATGCCGCGGACCGCGCTCCGGCCTTTTCCCAGAGTTCCCCGGGACAGGCCGTTTCCACTCGACTCCCTGGGAAGAAGTGCGCACTTCCCAGTGTGCCTGGGGGCATAGAGGGTCTAGCGACTTCCGTCCAGAGACTCCATTTCCCAGCGTGCCCCGGGATGACGTCCTGACGTCATCGCACCGGGCGGGGGCCGCGGGATTCCAAGGCGGCGCGAGGTGAACGGCAGTTCCGGCGGCGGCCCCCGAGCGGGTGGGTACGCTGTGGGGCGGCGGCGGTGGCGGCGGCGGCAGCGGCGGCGGCGGTTCGGCGCTCGCTCACTCGCTCGGTCGCTTCGTGCCCGGCCGTCCGGGCGGGCGGCGCGATGTCGGGCGAGGACGGCCCGGCGGCGGGCCCGGGGGCGGCGGCGGCGGCGGCCCGCGAGCGGCGGCGGGAGCAGCTGCGGCAGTGGGGGGCGCGGGTGAGCGCCGAGCCGGGCCCGGGAGAGCGGCGCGTCCGCACCGTCCGCTTCGAGCGCGCCGCCGAGTTCCTGGCGGCCTGCGCGGGCGGCGACCTGGACGAGGCGCGGCTGATGCTGCGCGCCGCCGACCCCGGCGCCGAGCCCGACCCCGCCGCCCCGCCGCCCGCCCGCGCCGTGCTCGACTCCACCAACGCCGACGGCATCAGCGCCCTGCACCAGGTTGGCGCCCCCACCTGTCCTCCGCTCCGCTCCGTTCGGATCGGACCCGGCCCCTTGGCCCTCGTTCCGCCCAGGCCCCTCTCCCGGGCTCTGGCCTTCCCTGGCCTTCGCTGGCCGCCCCAGCTCCCCGACCCCGAGCGCCCTCAGCCTGTGTCGCCTGTGTCCCCTCCGCGTCTCAGGCTGTCATCTTCCCCCAGCCTCCCGCGTGCCTCCCCCGCCCGCAGGCTGCCCGCCTCCGGCCGTTAACTTTTTGCCTCGCTGCCTCTGCTTGGGCATCTGCCTTGGGCGGGCTGTCGTTGCCGGGGGATGGTCTTTCCGAGAGGGCCTCCTCCCCTGTCCCCGGCGGGTGTCTCCCCTGCCGGTCCTCTCCTGCTCGCGCTTCACTCCGCCCAACCTTCCTCCCCACCGCATTCACTGGGTTTGAACGCAGGCTTTCCTGCTGGCTAGGTTGCCACTCTTATCTCCTGAGCCACGCCTCCATCCCCGGTTATTCTGGAGATGGAGTCTAGGGAACAATTTTTTTTTGGGGGGGGGGTTGGTCGTGGGGCCTGAACTCTGGGCCTGGGCGCTGTCCCCGAGCTCTTCAACTCAAGGCCAGCGCTCTACCACTTGAGCCACAGGGCCACTTCCGGTTTTCTGGTGGTTCATTAGAGGTAGGAGTCTCAAGGACTTTCCTGCCCGAGCTGGCTTTGAAACGTGGTCCTCAGATCTCAGGATTACAGGTGTGAGCCACCAGCGCCTGGCTCTAAGGAACGTTTTGTGCTGGCCTTGAACTGTGATCCTCCAGATCTCAGCCTCCTGAGTAGTTAGGGGTTACAGTGTGAACCACGTGCACCCAACTTAGTTGGTGGCATCAGGGGCTTGTCCATCACTTGGCAAAACTGGTACGCTCTTCTCTCTCCCAGAGCTCCTGGAATATTAGTGGCTAGGAGTGTGGGTTCTAGGAGTGGAAGGATCTGGAACTGCTGGGTCTGAGGGAGGAGGCTGGGGTCTGGACCCCTAGCTCTGAGGAAGGCAGGCTAATGCCTGGGAGGAGGGCCAGGCCTGGATTCCTGGGTCCCTGATGCTCAGGCCTCAGCCATCCTTCATGGATGCCTACGCAGGGCCAGGTCCTTGAAAGGGAAAGGCCCATCTCCCTGCTTGCCCCCCCTCTCTTTGCCATGGCAACGGAGTGGAAATAAACGTTCCCAGGGCAAGTGTGGCCCCCCTTGCAGCCTGAGTTTCCATGACTTCATGCTCCTGGCCTTGGAGCTCCCTCCCCCTCCTGCAGATGGGTAGCTTGGGAGCAGTGAAGGCATGGGGGGGGGGTAAACTTACCCTGAGAACCCCGGACTCCAGCACTGGTGCAACTGCTGGCTGGGTGCTGTGGGGGCCCAGTTAGCACTCAGTTCCCTGGGACAAGGGGGTTAGACAGGATGGGCCTGAAAACCCCTGCACAGAGTAGGCCTGCAACCTCAACATTGCATTGCTCAGCCTGGGTGCAGAAATAGCCTCTTCAGTCCCATGTGCATCCTACCCCAAACCATTGTTCTGTCCCTGGCAGGTACTAGTGTGTATACAAGTTCACTGTTTTTGTTTTTGTTTTTCCTGTGCTGTGGATGGGATGCAGGGACAGGCATCTGTCTTTACCACTGGCATGAGTGCTGCCCTCCTGCATGGCCTGCTTCTTTCCAGGGGTTGCATCCTGAGCAGGCTGCCCCATGCATTCTCCATTCAACCCCCTGGAAGTAATCCCCAGTCCGGGGAGTGAGTGGCCAGGGTCCTTTCTTGGTGACTGCTGGAAGTCCCATTCTAAGGTAGTCACTGTGGGTGATGCTTTGAGTCAGGGAGGTTCAAGAGTTCCACACGAGGGTTAGAGTGGTGGCTTAACATCTGTAGTGCCAGCTACTTGGGAGGTGGAAATGGGGGAATCACGGTTCAAGACCAGCCAGTCAAATATTTAAGTAAACTGCATCTTAATAAGCTAAGCTTGGTGGCATGTGCCTGTCACCTCAGGAAGATTGATGGCTGCCCTGGGCAGGAGACTCTATCAAAAAAACAAAACAAAAAAACCCCCAAAAAACCAAGCTCGTGGCTCACGCCTGTCATCCTAGCTACTCAGGAAGCTGATATCTGAGGATCGTAGTTCAAAGCCAGCCTGGGCAGGAAAGTCCGTGAGACTCTTATCTCCAATAAACCACTAGAAAACCGGAAGTGGGGCTGTGGGGCTGTGGCTCAAGGGGTAGAATGCTTGCCTTGAGCTGAAGAGTGCAGGGACAGCGCCCAAGCCCAGAGTTCAAGCCCCACGACCGACAAAAAAAAAAAAAAAGATGGCTCAAGTACAGAGCCTTGAATTTGGATCCCACTCTCCTCCACAGAAAGCCCCACCCCTAGATACAAACTCAACCCTTTCCCTCTGCCCATGCCCACTGGAGTCCACTCAACTCTTCTTGGCTCCAGGTGCCCCGCCCACCTGCCATGGGGTAGCCAGGGGTACCTTAAAGGACTGTGTGCGTGGAGGGCCCCAGGGCTATGCTGGGGAGGGCTGGCCTCTCACCGACAGCTGCTCGTACCCCCAGGCCTGCATCGACGAGAACCTGGAGGTGGTGCGCTTCCTGGTGGAGCAGGGAGCCACCGTGAACCAGGCAGACAATGAGGGCTGGACGCCCCTGCACGTGGCTGCCTCCTGCGGGTACCTGGACATCGCCAGGTGAGGCATGCTATGGGGACGGGACCTTGCTGGGAGGAGGGCTTGGGACTGGCAGGCTTGACTTCACCCTACCCCCAGGTATCTCTTGAGCCACGGGGCCAACATTGCTGCGGTCAACAGTGATGGGGACCTGCCGTTGGACCTGGCTGAGTCAGATGCCGTGGAGGGGCTTCTGAGGGCGGAGATCGCCCGCCGAGGTGGGCCATGGCATCCAGGACGAGAGCTTTGGGATGGTGCTGCCTGGGCTTAGAGGCCGTGTCATTCGCTGGGTGAAGCATTCCCCCACCACAGGGAAGTGGGCAGTCATAGGAAGCCCCCAGAAGTGGGCGGTCATAGAAGCCCCCAAAGTGCATAATTATGGAAGCTTTCCTGATGTGCTGCCCAGAGCGAGAGTGCATGCTGTGTGGTTGTCATTTTACATGACACTGATGGAGGAAACAAGCCGAACTGTGGGAGGTGGGCGTTTCCCAGGGGCATGGAGGGGCACGGGTCTTGAAATTGGGCTCCCTGAGTTCCAAAGGGCTCCCTACCCTGAAGGGCACTGTATCCCAAAGGGCACTGCACCTGGATGCTTCCAGTGGGGCAGGGCAGAAGTTGGGGCCCATCCAACCTTCCCCCTGGCCACCCAGGGAAGAACAGTGGGTTTGACCCCAGGAGGTGTGAGCCCCGCCCCTCACCTGTCTTCATTCTCCCAGGTGTGGATGTGGAGGCTGCCAAGCGGGCTGAGGAGGAATTGCTACTTCACGACACGAGGTGTTGGCTGAATGGGGGGGCCATGCCAGAGGCCCGGCACCCCCGCACTGGGGCCTCTGCCCTGCATGTGGCTGCAGCCAAGGGCTACATCGAGGTGATGAGGTGAGTGGGGCCACATGCACCCTCCCACTGCTTTGTCTGTGTTCCTGAGGCTACCTGTTTCCCTCAAAATGCAGCGTTACCTAAACCTACACGTTTTCATTGCGATTGAGGTAAAACAGGTCGGAATTTGTGACTTGTGACCGTGGGTTATTTAGAGATATCTCATCATTTATTACTGAATCCTGGTTTACCTGTGTTATAGTCAGAAAGTTTGTATGATACCATCACAGCCTTTTAAATATGTGGAGGTTTGCGCAGTATATGAGCTGGCCACTGTGGAGTCAGTCCTGTGTCCTCTATGAGGGCAGCTTTGCTTCAGATCTTCTCTACCTGGCAGGGTTCCCCTGTTTACTCCATCAGATTCTATAAGAGGTATGCCAGCATTTCTTGGCAGACTTGTGAACTTTGCCTGTGCCTCCTTGTCATTCTGATTTTTAAAAAAAATTTTTATGTATTTGAAGGCAGTGTTACTTGGTGCATATGTGTTTTTGTTTTGTTTGGGTTTTTTGTTTTGTTTGGGTTGGTCAAGGCTTGAACTCAGGGCCTCGGCACTGTCCCTGAGCTCTTTTGCTCAGGGTTAGCACTCTACCACTTTGAGCCACAGCGCCACTTGCGGTTTTTTTTTTTTAATTTAATTTTATTTTATTTGAGAACATACTGTACAGAGGGGCTACAATTACATGGGCAGGATAATGCATACATTTCTTACCAAGCATTGCAGCCTCCTCCTTTGTTTACCCTTCACCTCCCTTCCCAGCCTCCCCCCTCCCCCCACCCAATTATACCCCCCTCGCCCCCCCCCCCCCCCCCCGACATTGTAAAGCTGGTTTTGACATGACATTTTGTACTTCTCATTGTTGCAACAGGTCCACCTGAATCCTTAAACGACTTGTTTGTCCCCATCTCCTCCACATGTTATACTGACATCAAATATAGTGAAAGCGGGGGTTACACTGTGGGGGAGGGACATACAAAGCAACAAAGAAATAATCTTATAAATGCATTAGAAACACATGCATGAAAGAAACGAAAACATTAAAATACATATTTAAGGGTTCATTTTCCTAACATCACATTATCTGACCTTTTCCGCTTGACTCATACCTATACTAGATATTGCAAATAAAGGAAACCATGGGACCTATGCTTCTTTGGGCCTGGCTTACTTCACTTAATATAATTTTTTCCAAACCTTTCCATTTCCTAACAAATGGGGAAATGTCATTCTTTCTGATGGAGGCATAGAATTCCATTGTGTATATATACCACATTTTCTTGATCCATTCATCTACTGAGGGGCATCTGGGTTGGTTCCATATCTTAGCTATGGTAAATAATGAAAAATATGGAACGCTTCACGAATTTGCGTGTCATCCTTGCGCAGGGGCCATGCTAATCTTCTCTGTATCGTTCCAATTTTAGTATATGTGCTGCCGAAGCGAGCACGCCACTTCCGGTTTTTGAGTGGTTAATTGGAGTTAAAGAGTCTCATGGGGACTTTTCTGCCTGAGCTGGCTTTGAACTGTGATCCTCAGACCTCAGCTTCCTGAGTAGCTATGATGATAACCCACCGATGCTGGGTTGCATATATGTTTTGCACATTGTTGTGTATGTTCTTCCTTGTCATCTTCACCTCCATTGTGGATGTTACTTTGCAGTCCATTCACCTCATGGTAGAGGAGTTGGAGCTGGTTCCCCACTCACTTTTCAGGTCCCTTTGCTGCTTTTTTGCCATGTGACACTTTATTTTTTTAGCTTGAAATGGAATTAAGATGACTCCATCCTTCTCTCTGAACTTTTTTTTGGCTGGTTGTGGGGCTTGAACTCTGGGCCTAGGCGTTGTCCCTCAGCTCTTCTGCTCAAGTTGAGTACTCTATTACTTGAGCTACAGCACCACTTCTGGCCTTTTTCTGCTTATGTGGTGCTGAGGAATTGAACCCAGGGCCTCATGCATGCAAGGCAAGCACTCTACCACTGAGCCACCTTCCCAGTCCCCATCTCTCAGTTTGAGAAAAGGCTCTCACTAGCGCGACAGGCAGATGGAGAAGCTGCTGGGTATATGAGGGGGAGGCAGCATGATGCTGCCAGATACCCTCTCTCTAGGACAGCTAGGGTCCCAGAACCTGCTGCCCCAAGATTACCTTTGGGGGCTGGCAGAGGGTGCATTGAACCTACCTCCTCTAGGGGACACCCTTGCTCCCCACCAGGGAGTTCCCGGTCTCATGGGATTTGAGGAATGGGTTCAGGAAGCTTTGGCTGCTTGCCTGAGGGAAGAGGCAGCAGCCCGTAGGAAGAGCTTGGCGCTGTGGCTCTCTGGCCAGTGCAGGGATGTTGAATGTTCTAACTGGTACCACTGGCCACAGATGGCTATCTTGGCCCCTGACATCACCTGCCCTGGCCCTCAGGCTGCTCCTCCAAGCAGGCTACGATCCAGAGCTCCGGGACGGAGATGGTTGGACCCCCCTGCATGCAGCTGCGCACTGGGGTGTGGAGGATGCCTGCCGCCTGCTGGCCGAGCATGGAGGGGGCATGGACTCGCTGACCCACGCGGTGAGGGCCGTGCCACATGGTGGGGGCAGGGCCAGAGGCTCCCTCACCTGCTTGATTGTCTGCTTGTGCTCCTCCCCAGGGGCAGCGTCCCTGTGACCTGGCTGATGAGGAGGTGCTGAGCCTGCTGGAGGAACTGGCCCAGAAACAGGAGGATGTGAGTCCTGCGCTGCCCCAGGGACCCCTTCCCTGCCTCTCCCCCCACCCACTCTCTTCCTGCCCTGGGACCAGCAACAGCCCAGGGCTGTGGACAGGGCATTGCTGGACAGCTGGAGGTACTGGGTAGGGCAGGGCTAGTGCAATCCTGTGGACACCAAGGAGAGGAGGCAAGCCCTCTCCTTCCACATCCGGAGTGAAGGCTGCCCTGAGGTTAGGGAGGAGGGTAGCCCAGGCTGAGTCCCTGAGCCTGGCCTGGGCACCTCTTCCTGATGCTGGCTGGGAAAGCAAGCGTCAGTCCCGGTGCCCTCTGTGGCTGGAGTGCTGGCCGAGGCTGGGTGTACCGGTGCTGCTCTGCCTAGGCGCGCGCGCGTGTGGTGCCAGTGTTCTCAGCTGCCCCTCTCCCTTGCAGCTTCGGAACCAAAAAGAGGCTTCACAGAGCCGAGGCCAAGAGCCCCAGGCGCCCCTGAGTGGCAAACACCGGAGGTAGGAGGAGTCTGGGTGGGAGGCCAGAGGGGCCCCCACTTCCCCTCAACGCACGCTGCCTCCCAGGAGCTCCGTGTGCCGCCTGAGCAGCCGTGAGAAGATCTCCCTGCAGGATCTGTCAAAGGAACGCCGGCCTGCTGGGGCTGGGGCGCCCCCCATTCGAGATGATGATGAGGGAGAGGAGAGCCCCACAGGTTGGGGCCGGTCTGGATCCCTGGGTCTGAGGGAGGAGGCTAGGGTCTAGATTCCTGGGTCTGAGGGAGGAGGGGGTCTAGACCTCTGGGTCTGAGGAAAGAGGCTGGGGCCTGGACTCTTGGGTCTGAGGGAGGAGGCCAGGTCTTGGCTCTCTGTGGCACTGGCATATTCTGTAAGTTCCTGCCTGTTCTCCCCACAGAACCTCCCTGCCCAGAGCCAAGGGCCCTCAATGGCGTGTCCTCCCCACCGTCCCCAGGCCCCAAGAGCCTTGCGGTGAGCTAGGTCACACTGAGAGGCTCAGCAGGGGAGGTGGAAGGTTTGGGGGGGTAGGTGGACTACAGGTTTGAGGGGTAGTAGACTGCAGGTTTTGGGGGGCAGGTGGACTGCAGGTTTGGGTCCATTGAACATGAGCCCAGAGCTGGCGGGCAGAGGTTTGCTTGTCCTGTGGGTGACCTATGTCTCAGGAGAGGACTCTGTGACGTGACAGGTGGTGGTTCCTCTCTCCAGCTGCTGGAAGAGGCTGCCTTCCCTCGCCGCTTTGGTCTCCAGAAGACAGGCAGCTCCAGTGCCCTGGGACCCACAGAAAGGCGGGGGGTCGAGGGAGCCCCTGGGGCTGGGCTGCAGCGCTCAGCCTCCTCTTCGCAGGTGGAAGGGACCTCTGCTCAGGTGGGCGGGGTGGGCCTCCGCTCTGGTGGGCAGAGCAGGGCAGGGCACCGCCTGCCTCCATGGCAGGGAATACCTCCCAAGCTCTTTGCCATGCAGGTCCGGGAGCCACGACTTGCCAGGATTCCCCCTACTCCCTCCAGGAAAGTTCCAGATACCGCTCCTCTGTGAGTCTCTGGGCAAGTTGGGGTGGAGGGGAGGTGGGTCTGTCCTGGCTCATGATCCAGGGCAAGTCTGCTCTCTGGGCCTCCTGACTCTCCCCGAGTGCTCTCCCACTGCCTCCCCCCCCCCCACTACCCTCACTTCCCTTTGCGTGTATCAGACACAGTGAAACGCTCAAGGCCTCGGTCCTCTGCCTCCCTTCATGCCCTCCCCCACTTCTGTCTCATCCCCCTCACACCTATGGGGCTGGCTCTGTCCTCCTGGCTTCCTGCAGACCCTCCCATCTATGAGAGGCAAGGTCTCTGAGTCTCCATGTTTGCAGCTTTGCTGTTTCTTTTCCCTGATGTTCTTTACTCTCCTGTGCTCCCGGGTTTGCGTTTTTGTTGAGCTGTTGGGCTCAGCGCACGCAGCATGTTCTGCTGTGTCCAGTGCCCAGTGCAGATCTCAGGTCTGAGTGATGCTGACTTGGAATCCACACAGGTCTGACCCCGCCAGGCCCCCTCCTCCCTGTGCAGGAGGGCCTGCATCCCCAGCCAAGCCTGATGTTCCCGCTGACTCCCGGGACCGGCGGAGGTAAGGCTGCATGGGGTCCCCGTGCTGTGGCAGTTCCTGTCTGACTGTCAGTGTCTGGAGGGGGACAGAGCCCAGGGAGCACGCCTGAATGCTGGTCCTTCCTCAGGTCCTACCAGATGCCTGTGCGGGACGAGGAGTCAGAGTCCCAGCGGAAGGCTCGCTCCCGCCTCATGCGCCAGTCCCGGAGGTCCACCCAGGTGGGGGCCAGCTCCTGGTCTCCTGAAGAGGCTGTGCCTAGACCCTGGGTCTGAGGGAGGAGGCTGGGGTCTGGATCCCTAGGTCTGAGGGAGGAGGCTGGGGTCTGCATCCCTGGTCTGAGGGCAGACCTGGCTGGCTGACTGTCCCCTGTTCCCTGACTGTCCCTCTCCCACAGGGCGTGACTCTGACAGACCTGAAGGAGGCAGAGAAGGCCGCAGGGAAGACCCCAGAGCCAGAGAGGTCATCGATGCTCAGCTTGGTGAGCAGGGTTAGGTGAGCACTGTGTAGGGTACAGGCTCCTTGGTCCTGACTGCCCCCTCCACCCTGCAGGACCCGCCCCAGAGGCCCCGCGTGCCTGGTGTGGAGAACTCCGAGGGCCCTGCCCAGCGAGGTGAGATTCGCCTTCTGCAGAGTGACTGGGCAGACTGCCAGCTCCCACCAGGGCCTGGCTGGGCGCCCATACACTGAGTGATGCCCCTTCCCCAGCAGAGGTGCCCGACGGGCAGGGCCCAGGACCACTGGCTGCCAGGGAGCACAGCAAGCCCAAGGCCAGCAGAGAGCGGAGGGGGCCTGCGGAGGTGAGGGTCCGGGCCCTGGGGGGGCGGGGCTGGGGTCCAGTAGGGGATGACCCCTTCCTTCTCTGACTTTTGGCAGGGGGAGGAGGCAGAGCCGGGGGACTACAGTCCTGAAGGCAGGTATGTGGGCTGGGCCGGGCGGTCTGGTTGGTCTGTAGAATCCTCATCTTGACGCCCGCACCCCTGTGCCCCCTCCACCACTTCACAGTGCCGTGGATGGTGGCACGGCCCGCAGGCAGCGCGCCCAGCGGGACCTCCACCCAGAGCCGCAGCCAGGGCCTGAAGAGCCGGATGGAGGCTTCCGGAAGGTGCAGCCCATGCCCATGCCGCCTCTCCTGCCTCTGCATGCTGGGCCGCCCTTGCCCTGTCTCTGCCCTCCTGACTTGGCCTTCTGGCCCCACCCTCTGTCCTTGCCCTCCTGACCCAGCCTGCCCTCCCCCTGTCCTGACCCTGCCTGTCCCGCCCCCCCTTGCCCTGCCCCTGCCCTCCTGACCTGGCCTTCTGTCCCCCCGCTGCCTTGTCCCCCCATCTAGCTATATGCAGAGCTGCATCGGGAGAATGAGCGGCTCCGAGAGGCCCTAACGGAAACCTCACTGCGGCTGGCGCAGCTCAAGGTGGAGCTGGAGCGAGCCACGCAGGTGAGGATGCCCAGCTCTGTTGTCCAGCTGTGAGGGGCAGCCTGGGCCTGGGAGCTGGACCCTGAAAGTCAGAGGGCCAGGGTCTGTGCATCTGGTCTGACTGGTGGTCTGGGCTGGAACCCAGGCTGACCCGGCCTTCTCTGTCCTCTCCAGCGGCAGGAACGCTTTGCCGAGAGGCCGGCTCTCCTGGAGCTGGAGAGATTCGTGAGTGGGGGCTGCCTGGGCCGGGGAGCCTTGACCTCTGCCCCTGAGTGCCAGCCACAGGCGCCCTGACCTTGCCCCTTGTTCCAGGAGCGCCGGGCCCTGGAGCGCAAGGCTGCGGAGCTGGAGGAGGAACTGAAGGTGGGTGTGGGTGTAGGCGCTGGGCCGCTGACAAGCCCAGTGTGCTGGGTGGACCGCTGACCCCACTGACCCTGCCCTGTGCCCTAGGCCCTGTCCGACCTCCGAGCTGACAACCAGCGGCTCAAGGATGAGAATGCAGCGCTGATCCGGGTCATCAGCAAACTGTCCAAGTGACTGCAGAGCCCCGCACCCCATCTACGCAGCTGCTTCTGACACATGCACCCCGCCCCCGTGACCACGAGTGACCGGGCTCCGGGGGATGCCCCTGAGAAGCCATAACCCCCTCTGGGGACCTCAGGACCCAGAGGGAAGCACAGAGGCTAGGAGCCAAGGGGGCCCAGGCCAGGAGGGAGGCGGGGCTGAGCCAGGTAGGGGGATGTTGCCGAAAGGAGACGGGGGTGGGGGGCCAGAGAAGGGACCAGGAGGAAGCTAGGATCAAGCAGCCCGGGGATCACTTGCCAAGACCCGCGGCCACCGGGGCCCACTGCACGTGTGACGCCACCCAGCACCCCTCCCGAGCAGGGATCCAGGAATGTGCCAAGAGTTCTGCCCAGCCTCTGCCGACTGGGTGTGGACATAGGGTCCATGTGCAATAGGGAGGAATGTCTTCTATTTTTGCTGCCCCTTCCCCACCTGTTTTGGGGAGGGGGAGAAGGTATTTTCGAGACAAAGCACAGGCACAAATAAAAACGATAACATTGCCACTCCATGCCTTTAGCCAGCACAGGTGGGGCGTGGGTGGTGCTGTTTCTGGTTTTGGAGCTCAGGTGGTTTTTTTTTTTTTTTTTTTTGTCAGTCGTGGGTCTTAAACTCTGCCTGGGTGCTGTCCCTGGGCTCTTCAGCTCAAGGTGAGTGCTCTACTGCTTGAGCCACAGCGCCACTTCTGGTTTCTTATTGGTTTATTGGAGATGAGTCTCACGGACTTTCCTGCCTGGGCTGGGTTTGAACCATTATCCTCATATTTCAGCCTTCCGAGTAGCTAGGATGACAGGCGTGAGCCACCGGTGCCCGGCTGGATCAATAGGTCATATGAGTGGGTGTTGCAGGTGGGAAGGAGCTTGTTCACAAGGGTGTGAGGAATACTGTAGAAGGAGCAGCTTGTGAGAGTGAGGGCCCTAAGTGAGGCAGAAGTGGTTGGAGGTGAAGTACGAGGGTCAGCTGGGGTTGTGGACATGCTGGGCTCAAGCAGCCTTTCCAACAGATCGGAGTCAATTGTCAACATTTAGCATTTGAGATGACTCACATAGACAATCTGGAAATGTGCCAGCAGCCAGGTCTGGAGCAGAGGTTGGAGCAGCACATGTGTGACTCGTGCAGTCAGTACTGGCTGTACTCCACTGCCGGGCCCTGTGTACTGCTGCAGGGCCACGCTGCTGGAGAGGCCCTGCTGGGTGTGTGTGCGCGTGCGCGCATGCACGTTGTGGGAGAGGCCTGGCCCATGGTGAGTCGGGGGAGGGTGTGTGGGGTGTGCACATGGTACATGTGGTGCAGTGTGGAGTGTGGTGGAGTGTGAGTTGTGTACCTGAGTCCTTGATGTGGTGGGGGCTGCCTTTGCAAAGGCCCTGGGTTAGAAGCAGTTCTGACATGTTAAGATGAGATAAGCCACTGGGGGCAAACAAGTTGGAAACAAATATATTCTTTAAAAAAGTGGCGCTGTGGCTTAAGTTCAAACCACACAACCAACAACAACAACAAAAAAAGTGCCCGGCACGGTGGCTCACAACTGTCATCCTAGCTACTCAGGAGGCTAGATCTGAGGTTCACGGAACAAGACCAGCCAGGACAGGAAAGTCCATGAGACTCTTTATCTCCAATTAACACCAGAAAACTGGAAGTGGCACTGTGGCTCAAGTGGTAGAGCACTAGCCTTGAGCTGAAGAGCTGAGGGACAGTGCCCAGGCCCAGAGTTCAAGCCCCATGACAAACCAAAAAAAAACAACCAAAAACAAAAGCCATTGATAGTGCTGTGCAGTCCAGGGCTCTGAGGACTTAAGCTCAAGCCAGATCAGACCACCATGCCTCATCCACCTTGGCTTTTAGGGGGACATCCTGGCTGCTGCATTGAGAGTAGACTGGAGGTTGGGGAGTGACAGGTCAGCTACAGGTGAAATCCCATCTGGAAAGAATGGTGGCCTGGAGCAGGTGATAGAGTGAAGATGGTAAGAAATGGCCTGCTAGCTTGTTCACTGTTTCCTGCAGGCATTTTGGCCTGCAGCCTGGCTCAAGGACCCCTCATTAGGAAAGAGTGTGGAGAACAGGGTGGTTTTCTTAACTATTTGCATTTCTAGTTCCTCGACTAGAAGTGAGAAGTGGCAGCTGGGCATGGCAGCCACATGCTTGTGATCCCAGCACTTGGGAGGCTACCACAGAGCCAGGGCATTGCCGGCAGGAGGAAGCAGGCCTCGAGCCTGGTCATTAGTCACAGGCAGGCAGTGCCACGCTGGGACCAGGTGGTGCATGTGTTTGGTACCGGGTAGGACTGGGCTGGACGTCGGAAGGAGCCCATGTTCCAGGATGAAACTAGGCATGAGGAGCCCAGGCTCCTGTCTGTTCCAGGCTATCTCAGAGACCCTCTGATTTTCCAGGGCCCTGGGGTGGGGTAGGGGGGGCGTCCACCTCCAAAGGGAGCTGCTAGAGGCCCCAGGATGTTGCCAGGACTCAGGCTGTAATTCCTGGAGGCAGAGGGACGCCTGGTTCTCCAGCCCTGCTGGACAGTGGGGACAGTGGGGACTGGACATGAGGCTTGGAAGGGGGGCAGATTTCGCAGTGCCCCCAGCATGCAGAGATGGCTCTGCCCTTTCTGTGACTGGACCTCTGGAGTGGACAAGGTAGAGGAGTGGGTACTGGGGTACTAGAAGACGGAGCTCCAGGGTATCTGAGCTGGGTAACAAGACTGTCTAGGAGTTCACCAGGCTTGGAAAGCCCATCCTGACCAGCAAAACCATCAGATGGCAATGCCTGGAGGTGAGGAATGGCAGGACCAGAACGTGGGGGGCGAGGCGGGGGGCGCAGAGCAGCTGGGAGCAGTGGGGACCCTTGGATGCCAGACGGTCAGGGGACAGCAGGCGACACTGCAGTTGAGAGGAGGCTGTTTATAGACGGGCAGCTGGTCCGGGTGTCCTGAGCGTGACCCCGCCCCCACTCGCGCGGCCGGGGCCGGGCCGGGACCGCCGCGCTCCCGGATGTAGGCCCACCCCCGGGAGGGGGGCGAGTGCCCGTGGCCCTGTCCCCGGCTCTCATCACTTTTCGTGGATGGGCCGGGGGCGGGGTCAGATGACCCCTGTCTCGGTATTGCCTTCCACCTTCTTCTTCTGCTTCTCCATCACGGCCGCCAGCTCCGACACTTTCTCCCTGTCCTGGTGGGCGGGCGGAAATCAACACCTTCCCGGCTGGCCCGCCCGCCGGCCCGCCCCGGGGCGCGGGGTGCGGGGCGCTCACCTCCTGCAGCGCCCGCTGCACGGTGACGAGGCTGAACACCCGCGCCCCCTCTGCGGGGTTTACGGCCCGCAGCTCCTCCTTCTGCAGAGAGAAGAGCTGCGCCCCTGTCAGCACCCCCAGCGCCTCCACGGTCCTGAGGGGTGGGGGCGTGGTCAAGCAGGACAGCCATTCGCTGTCCTGCCTGCATGCCACACCCCCTCTGCCACTGACCCAATCAGCAGCGCCCTAGTCCCCAGGCGGGGGCGGGGCTTAAGGAGCTAGCCCCCTCCACACCGCTGCGCTCCAAACCCGGCAGGATGTCCCGGGACTCAGGGCGGAGCCTTTCACCGGGAGCCGTCTCAGGACCGGCCCACTCCCGCGGGCGGTCCGCCTGGAGACTGTGGAAGGCTGCTACCGTCTCTGGGCTCCGCACCTCACCAGGGACAAGGCCGGGCTCCACTCACCCAGAGCTGAAGCCCTTGGCCCGCAGCCAGGCGTGGACCTCCGTGCTGTCCGAGCTGGGGCTGAGCAGTGGCTCCGGGGCGCGGGGCCCCAGGACAGCGCGGCTCTGCCCCTGGAGGCCCTGGGCCAGGCGGGCCTGCAGCTCCTCGTTCACGCTGAGCATCTGACAGAATTTCTCTGCGGGAGGGACGCACCTTCAGGGCCAGGCCTGGGTTTCCCTGCCTGGAAAGCCAGGGCGAGGTCCTCTCCCCTGAGGCAGTGTCTCTCTCTCCCCCCCAACTCACCCTTCTCGCTGGGGTCCAAGTTGTTGAGACTGTCGCAGCTATTCCAGAGGGGACGGGCCGGCGCCGGGGCAGGAGCCGGGCCTGGCGGGGGAGGCGGGGCGCTGCCCTCCTACGGGGAATGGGGAGAGTAGCTGGATCAGGAGAAGACAGGCCCAGCCCTCCACTCCCTCCTGGATTACAGCCCCCCCCCATCCTCATGTGCCCCCCAAGCCCAGGGGTCTGGGCCTAGTCTCCCCTCCCTGAAGACCTAGGAGTCTGCCCCGGCTCACCAGGCTTCCTGCAGGGCTTTGGCTGTGGTCCACATGGGGTCCGGGGTGGGGAGTCAGGATATTGTAGGGAACATACCCCTCCTGACCCCGTTGATCCCGAGCCTTCCACCACTTGCGCTTGTCATCCAGGATCTGGATGGGGTAGGAGGAGCAATTCAGGGCCTGGGTCCGCAGGGCTGCTGGAAGGGCTGATTCCGGCATCTCAGATCCCACCCTGCCCCCCTCCCCTAACCTCCAGTACATCCCGGTGCTTGACTGAGAGCTCACTGCTATTTCGAGCCTGGAAGTCATAATTACACAGGACCCACTTTCTTGCGGGCTCCGGCTCCTGCTGGGGCTCAGCTTGTAGCTCTGGGTCTTGGTGACTGAGGAGAATTGGGAAGGCTGAGGATTAGGAGGCAGCCAGCCTCACTGGTCTGGGCTCACTGTGAGAGCTGGGGTTAGCGTCAAGCAGGGGCTACAACAGCCAGTGGGCGAGGTTAGTGCATTCATAGAGACCAGAAACGGGATGAGAGCCTGGAAATGTGTTGCCTGTTTCCTGATGTGGCACTGTGCTGCAAGCTCATAATGTGGGGTTTTACCACCACTTCCACCCCATGGGGGAAGCAAAGCAGCCACTCTATGTGTCTGTGTGGCTGACCAGCTACTAGATGCTGGATTCACCAATGATCAGTCATGCACATAGTAAAAACATTAGCCAACACTTATGCCAGGCACAGGACAAAGTCTGGCCAACTGGGGTCTCCTGAATAGGAACATGAATTTGGGGGCTCTGTCCCCCAGTTCTTTCCTTCCTCCCTCACTATAATCTCCAGTTTTGCTAGAAGGAAGGGAAGATACAAGGCTGAGAGCAAAAGAGAGAGAAGAGGGCTGGGAAAGTGGCTCAGTGGTAGAGTGCTTGCCTCATATGCATGAGGTCCTGAGTTCAATTTCTCAGCACCACATTAGCAGATAAAAGCTGGAAGTGGTGCTGTGGCTCAAGTGGTAAAGCACTCGCTTGAACTGAGGGACAGCGCCCAGGCCCAGAGTTCAAGTTCCGTGAGAGAGAGAGGGGGAGAGAGAGGAGAGAGAGAGAAGAGAGGAAAGAGAGAGAGGAGAGAGAAGAGAGAAGGGAGGCTGGACATTTCCCTCATGCAGCCCATGTTTGGAGAACTGGTTCCTGAGGTTCATGCAAGAGGCTTTGAACCCAAGCCAGGCCACAGTCTTGAGCTCTTTGTTAGCCCCTACAAAGCCACAAGCTCCCCACCTTTCCAGGAAGGGATTATCATTATTCCTGTTTCCCAGACTTGAGGCTAGAGAAGGTGAGTGACAAACCCAGGTGCCAAGATCTAGAAGCACAGAGGGGGCCTTGCAACACCATGCAGCCAGGAGGAGCATCGGCTCTTGACCCCCAATGAGAGGGACCTCAGTTTGGATCAGGCCTACCTGTGCAGGACAGAGGGGGGGTCTTCAGGGCCGCGGCGCCCCCTGTGTGGGGCCGGCAGGTCCCGGCATGCTGTCTGTGCTGAGACCTGCTGCTGGGCCCTCACCCAGACCCCATTCACCTCTTCCCACCTCACTGGCTTGTTTTCTCCTTCTCATCTCACACCAGTTCCTCCTCTGTCCCCCTCTTGCCCCCAGGACCCTAGAGTTCCAGCCTCTCCTGCCTCCTCCCTGAGAGCCTGAGATGCTGAACTCCACAGCTTAGAACCATGGAGTTGGATCCCTAGACTTTTCCCTTCCCAGGAATCCAGGCAGAAATCCAAGTCTCTAGCTTCAATTTTCCAAAGCTTTTGGCCCAGAAAGCTTCCCAGGCAGCACCCAGCACAGACTTGGGCTATTTCCTTAGAGCTTTCCAGAAGGGGAAACATTTCTCCTCTCAGCCTTTACCTCTATGAGGTCCAGGGACAACCTACTAATTAACTTTCAACAAAGTTCGCTCTTAAGCCCTTCAAGTCTCACATGTGAGTCTACAAAACCCCAAACACCTGATCCCAGCTCTTCTTATCTAATTCCCCAGCCTCCTCCGTCTAACGCCCAGCTAGGACTCTGTCCCTGGGAACCCAGGCCTGGAGCTGCCTAGGCCCCTCAAACTCCCAGCGGCACCCCCTCCCGCCTTCTGAGGGCACAGGGATCCTGACTCTCAGATTTGCCCACTCCCAGGCCCTTCCTCCCTAAGCCTCAGAATCCTAGGCCTCTATACCCTCCTCCCTGCAACCCTGAAGCCCGGCAACTCTTCCCTCTCCCCCCCCCCCCACCCGCCCCGGCCCCGCCTCTTCACCACCTCACCCACCTACGGGGGAAAAAGAGAGAAAAGAGGGGTGCGCAGTCATCCTGGGGAGCCTTGGGAACGCACCCCTCCTGGATCGCCCTCCCCCCCTCCGCCCCGTCCTCCATGGAGCGGACACTTACCCATTGACAGCGACCTGGGGGGCGCTTTGCTGTGGAGAGTAAGAGAGCCTGGGTGAGGGGGCTACATCTGAAGTAACAGACCCAGTCCTGCCATATCGCCTGCGGGGGGAGGGGGAAGGACGCGGGGGGGGGTGGACAGGGCAGCGTGGGCCGCACCTGCCGGCGCCTCCGCTCATGCTGAAGCTGTTTCTCCACCGGGTCCTCCCAGGAGCGGCCCTGCGGGTCGGCGGCGGGGGGTTCCCAGCCGCTGCAGAACGCGGGGCTGTATGAGGGGCCCTCCTCTAGGGGCAGTTCCAGCCTGTGACGCAGAACAGACGGCTTAGAAGCCCAGTCATGGGTTTTCCGCTCCCCCGAACATCTCTGTACCCAACGATTCTAGTCTCCATCCAGTTCTGTCTGCCCCGACCTTTAAGTTCCACTCAGAAACTCAATTTAAGTTTCTGAATACATTGGTTCTGCTCCCATGTCCTCCCTGCCTCTGAATTTCACCTCTGTCAACAACCCGGGCTAGGGGGTCCCTTTCTAGCTACTTTCTTCAGGCCACACACTCCGCAAGACCCGCCTCTTCCTGGCGGCCACGCCCTCACTGCAGCCCATCATTTACCTAAGTCCCGCCTCTTCCACGCGGCCACGCCCTTTCTACAGTCTGTTATTTCCATAAGCCCTGCCTCCTTTGCGCAGCCACGCCCTTCCCCGTAGGCTTTCCCTAAGCCCTGCCTCCTTCGCGCGGCCCCGCCCCTCCCTGCAGTCCATCATTTCCCTACACCCACCTCCTCCATGCGGCCACCTCTCTCTCTGTAGCCCATCAATTTTCCTAAGCCCCACCTTTTGCTCCAATTTGATTCACTGGTGAAGTAAAGCTCTCCTTCACGCGAATGTGGTCATTCTTCCAATCAGATCCTGCACTTGCCCTCACTCCCAGTCCACCCCCGGGTTCCTTAGCCATACCCCTGCCCGCCACGCCCCCTTCGTTTCTCCAGCCCCGCCCTCTCCGCAAGCTCATCCCGCCCCCCCCACCCTGGGCGGGTCCACGAGTCCCCCAGCGAGGTCCACAGCACGTTCTCCCGCGCAGTGACGTTATCGCGCAGCAGCGCCACCGCCTCGGCCGTCAAGTGTGGCTGTCTCACGCTGCTCGCAAACTCGGGGCCTCCTGACGTGTTCACAATCTGCCAAAAGGTCAGGCGTGTTGGTCGGCCTCCCGTCCCTCGGGAAGTCCAGCCTCAGTTCCAAGGCCACAGGCTGGACCTGCGGGCCGGGGGGAGGCTCTCACCATCTGCAGTGGCCCGAACAGGAAGTGCAGCAGCTCCGGGGATGAAGGGTTGGCGATGTTGCCGCGCAGCCGGGCCTGGGGCGGAGGGAGCGCGTGGGTCGTGCGTGGACCGGCCGCCCCTCGCCACCCGCCCCTCTCCACCCCGGACGCCCAGGACTGGGTCTGTCCTCACCAGCAGGCTGAAGGCGTACTTGATCTTCTGGAGCACGTCGGTGTACTCGGCCTCAGAGGGTGGCTTGGCCCGCAGCGTCAGCAGGCCCTCTGTGGAGTGAATCAGCGTGGGCACGAGGGGCATGGGTCCCGCATCAGACAGGGAGGGGGGCATCCGGGGAGACCGTGGCAGGCGGCGGACGAGTGGGTCGGGGAACGAGGGCGTTCTGCTCAGGGGCTCTCCTTACCCCCCGCTGCCCGGCGCCGGGTCCGGCGGCCTCGCTCCCGGTGTTCCAAAACGCGAGAGGCCTCGGCCGACTTCTGCAGCCTGGACACGAAGCTTTCCACGTCGTCGAACACGTGGTTCAAGATGTCCTGCGAGGGTCAAGGTTGGGCAGGCTAGGAGGCCCTTGCCCTCCTGGTCCAGACCTGCGGGGCTGAGCGCCCAAGACGCGGCCTGGGAAGGCCACGCCCCCAGGCCGTGACAGAGACCACGCCCCCAGAACCGAACTCCACCCACCCCGCGCACCGAGACCCACGTCTCCCCGCCCAACCCGTCCGACTCGGACCCCAGAAGTTGGCCAGGCCCTGCTCACCACGTCGCGCTCGGCCTGCAGATTGGCCAGCTCTGGACCCCGGGGGCCCAGGTCCGGGGAGGCCGGGTCCGCGCGCTCGCGCGTGGACACCCGGCCGGGCCTCCCGGTCTCCTCAGTCTCGGGGACTGGGTCCACCTGGGGTCGCTCGCGGGCCAGGGCCGGCTCCACCGCACTGATCACTGCGCGTACCGACGGACGGCGCTGCAGGGGCGGGGTCTCCGCTGCGGGCCGAGGCCCGCGTAGCAGCTCCTCCTGCGTGGCTCTGCGGAGGGAGGAGGGGAAACTGGGGCCCAGCCAACCGCGGGGAGGGAGTCGGCTCCCCAAAGACCGGCGCCCTCCGACCTCCTCACCTGAGCGCCGCTGCCCTGCGATCCCCGCGGCCGGAGCGGTGGTTGTGTAGGGCCCCCTGGATGTCTTCTCGGATAAGCTCCGCCTGCCAATCGGGCTATCAGGCCACGCCTCCCTCGGCCCAGGCCAAGTCCCTCACCCATTATTATTGGCCCAGCCCCAGGCTTCGAGCTGCCCTCGCTGACCCACCCATGGGGACCCGTGTGCGCCCACGCCTGGATTCGCGCCCAGGCCCTAAATCTAGCCACGACCTCGCCATGGAGATCCAGCACATGAGTCTGTTCCCTGTCCTGGCCCACAAGGCCTGTACCCTCGTTCTGGCTGCTCCCCAGACCCAACCGGTCCGCACACCCCTCTCCTTCCTAGAGCAGTCTCGTCCTTCCGGCCCCCTCCTTCCTGCCCTAAATCGGCCTTGGACGGCCGAGACCCCAGACAGCCGCCCGCCCTGACCGCGAGACCCCGCCCACATTAGGGCCCGCCTCGCCGGAGGCGCCGCTCAAAGTGAGAGGCCACGCCCCCAGAGGCTCCGCCTCAAACGCAGGCAACTCCTCCCCAAATATAGGCCCTGCCCCAAAGGCTCCGCCCCTAAACGAGAGGCCCCGCCCCATTCCTCCCGTCCCCGGAGGCCCCGCCCCTTTCTCCAAGGCCCCGTCCCTTCCTCGAGGCCCCCCCATTTCCCGACGCTCCGCCCGGTTCCACGCCCCCCCCGCCCCCTCCCACTCCCGCTCACCCCCAGGCCCAGGCCTTGGAAGAAGTGCACATCGGGCTGCGCGCGCTCGGGCTCCTGGCACACCAGGAGCAGCAGCGCCCGGCTCCGGCCCGGCGGCACCACAGCGTCGCAGCGCACGATGGCACCCAGTGGGTACGACTCCAGCTCCTCCTGCGGGGATGGGCGGGGTAGATGGTGGGGTACACGGAGGGCGGGACCGCGGCCAGAGGGTTGGGGGGGTGCACCCGGAAGCGCAGGCGGGGTTCGCCGGGGGTCCTGCCAGCCGTGCCCACCCCCATCCGCCCCTCCCCTCCCCGGACCTTGACCACTGGGTCGAGCAGCGCAATGTGGTCGGGGGCCACGCGCAGCAGCATCTCCTGCGCCCAGACTCGGCCCTGGCTGTCCATGAGGGCCAGCCTCCGGGAGGCGTCCTCCACAGTGTGCACGCCATCCTCCTCACCCAGGCAGAAGGTCACCAGGTGCTGGGGGCACAGACAGCGCGGGGACGTGGGGTGAGCTCGGTCTCCCACGTGGGCCTCCACGCGGGCCCAGCCCCCCACGCGGGGACGGCCCCCCACGCGGGCCTCTGTACTGCCCACTGCACAAGCCGGGTCCCTGGTCTGCAGCCAGGCCGCCCCGGGTCAGCCAGGAGAGCTGCTGTTCGCCCCGGGACTGGCGCAGGACTTGTTCCCGAGGAAAGTCAGATTTCAATGGGCCAGTTTATATTTATGGGGTGCGTGTGTGTGTCATGGGTCTTGAACTCTGGGCCTGGGCGCTGCCCCTCAGTTCTTCAGCTCAAGGCTAGTGCTCTACCACTTGAGCCACAGGGCCACTTCCAGCTTTTTCTGCTTATGTGGTGCTGAGGAATCAAACCCAGAGCCTCATGCATGTGAGGCAAGCACTCTACCACTGAGCCACATTCCCAGCCCCCTGTGTTTGTTTTTGAGACCCTGTTTTACTCTGCGGCCAGGTCTGGCCACAAACACACCACCCACCTGCCTCAGCTTCCCGAATGCTGAGATCACAAACCTGTACCCCATCACCAGGCCCAGCCCAACTCTTCTCAACAGTGGCTCAAGCCCACCTCTCCCCCGGAAGACAACTCCCCAAACTTACGTTCATGTGATACTGTGACACATCAGCCATGACCACGGTGGAGTAGCGTTTTCTCTGCTCTAGGAGACAGAGAGACAAAGAGGATGTGACTGGAGTGTGGGCGGCCCTCTGCCCTCAGACCCAGGGGTCCAGACCCCAGCCTCCTCCCTCAGACCCAGGGGTCCAAACACCAGCCTCTCTCATCCAAAACCTCCATCACAGGTGCCTTTGGCCCCCAGCTCACCATAGATGGACTTGGCACTTGGTTTGGGGGCAGCTTCTGGGCTGAAAAGAGAACAAGAGGACTGAGGGAAGACCCTACAGGAAGCCCAGGCTGGGCACACAGACTTGGTCATGAGTCGTGGGGGCTGTGGAAGGTTCCCAGCTAGTGCAGGGAGGGCAGCGTCTAAGCTGGTTCTGGAGACAAGCAGCAAGGTGTGGTGCCGTTGGTGCGGGCTGTATGTCTCCACCGTCAGGAATACCTGCGTCCGCCCCCTTTGTGCTGCTTCAGCCCAGACCATTGGGGCATGGTGGGAACTTAATGTTCCCTGCCTCAGTTTCCCATTTGGTCACATAGCAGCCGCCTGATGGGGCTGTAGCTTGGGGGACAACCACAGAGATGTGGCTCACTACGTGAGAGTTGGTACCAGAGAGAACTGTCTCTCCCCTCCCTCGTCCTCAGTCTCTGCCTGGGGGCTGTCCCTCAGCTCTTCAGTGTGTGCTCTACCACTTGAGCCACAGCGCCACTTCCGGTTTTCTAGTGGTTCATTGGAGATAAGAGTCTGATGGACTTTCCTGCCCAAGCTGGCTTTGAACCGTGATCCTCAGATGTCAGCCTCCTGAGTAGCTGGGATGACAGGCGTGAGCCGCCAGTGCCTGGCCCAGTCTCCTCTTAAGAGCCCTGAAAGCCCCATCTCTGTGACACCCCAGAAGTTCAGAATGGGGCTGGTGGGGGGCAGGACCTCCTGTCCTGCCCTGGGTCCTGCCCTTGTCAGCCCTGTGCACAGCCGGGTCACCTAGGCGCTGGGGTGCTCCCTGCTGCCTGTGTCCTCAGCCCCTCCCGGATCTTCAGTCCCCGTCACAAGCTAGTTGTCAAGCAGAGGGCGGACACAGGGGAGGACAGCATGGCGGAGGCATGGGGGGGGTGCGGGTGGGAGGGGGGGAGAGTGCCCGCCTCCTCCCATCAACTTTGAAAATCGTCCTCAGGTCCCATGAGAGCAGTGGAGTTCCCGGAGGCGCCAGAGTCGCTCCCAGCCCTGTGTGGCCCCCGCCCCTCCCCTGACCACAGGCCGGGCAGGGAGCACAGGGCCCTTCCTCCTCCCCAACCCCGGCAGGGAGGGAACAGGATCAGCGGGTGTGGGGGAGGGGGGCAGCACTCACCCCGAGGTGCTCATGGTGCCTGAACAGGAGCTCCTGCCCACCTGGAGGTGTCAGGAGCAGCAGAAGATGTGAGCGTTTGACCTGCTGCCCAGACCCTGTCCCAGCCTCCTCCCTCAGACCCAGGGGACCAGGCCCAGCCTCCTCCCTCAGACCCAGAAGTTCAAACCCCAGTCCTTCTCCCTCAGATCCAGAGATCCACATCCCAGCCTCCTCTTTCAGAAACCGGGAGTCCAGGCCCAGCCTTCTCCTTCAGACCCAGAAGTTTAAGACCCCCAGTCCTCCTCCCGCATATCTAGGGATGTAGATCCCAGCCTCTTCCCAGACCTGGGGGTCCAGGCACAGCCCTTATCTCTCAAACCCAGGGGACCAGCCCCAGACTCCTCCTTCAGATCCAAAGGTCCAGCCCCAACCTCTTCCCTCAGCCCCCCACCAGGGCTGGGGCTCCTTACCTGTCCAGCACCTTCCTGCTCTCAGCCCTGGCCCTGGTGTCCGTCTCTTGGTGTCTGCTGTCCCCTCCTCCTCCACTAGCTTGGCATGGCCTTCTTCCTCCGCATACCTGAGCGCTCACCTGGCACTGGCCGGGCGGGCGGGGCTGGGCCCTGGAGGCGGGGCTGTAACAAGGCAACCATGACAGCTACAGGGTGACCTCACACCTGTGCCCCGGTCAGCTAGGTCCCTGCGCCCAGGTCCTCCAACACACAGTGGTGTGTGTGTGTGTGTGTGTGTGTGTGTGTGTGTGTGTGTGTGTGTGTGTGCAGAAATGCAAACCCAGAGAGGTTAGGCCTCCAGTCCTGGTCACAGCGGGGTATGGAAGAGGATTTGAATTCAGGCCTGGGAAGGTGGTTCAGTGATAGAGTGCTCGCCTCGCATGCATGAAGCCCTGGGTTTGATTCCTCAGCACCACATACACAGAAAATGCGGGAAGCAGCGCTGTGGCTCATGTGGTAGAGCAGTCACCTTAAGCGGAAGAGCTGAGGGACAGAGCCCAGGTCCTGAGTTCAAGCTCCAGGACTGGCAAAAATAAAAATAAAAAATCAGGGCTGAAGCCGGGTGCTGGTGGCTCACGCCTGTAATCCTAGCTACTTAGGAGGCTGAGATATGAGGGTCACAGTTCAAAGCCAGCCTGGGAAGGAAAGTCCAAGACACTCTTATCTCCAATAAACCACTAGAAAACTGGAAGTGGTGCTGTGGCTCAAGTGGTAGAGTGCTCGCCTTGAGCTGAAGAGTGCAAGGACAGCTCCCAGGCCCAGAATTCAAGCCCCAAGACTGGAAAAAAAAAATCAGGGCTGAATCTGTGAGGGACCAACTTTAGTCCCTGCTCCACCAGAGCTGCTGTTTCTGAGCCCCATCCTTCCCTCCTCCCCTTCCCTCTCCATTTGGGAATTTCCCTCCAAAACATCACCCCTTGTAGCTGAACATGGTGGTGAGCTGTTGTAATCTCAGTACTGGGCTAAGGCGAGAAGGTGGTTTGATTACTTTTGCTTGTGAGACTCAGAAAAACACAACAACAACAATGAAGACAAATAAGCAACTGCAGTTGTTGCTGCGCATCTTAAGCTTTTGGAGAATACGGATTGACTTGGAAAGTGTTTTTATGACTGACAGAAAACATATCTCCAGGGGCATAATGCAGCCAGGAGGTTGAGGCAGGAGGGTCAGGGGTTTGAAGGCATCCTGGGTTATCCACGGAAGCCTCTCTCTCTCTCTCTCTCTCTCTCTCTCTCTCTCTCTCTCTCTCTCTCTCTCTCTCTCACACACACACACACACACACACTGCTGGGAGGGGCTTGTTCAACGCTGGGTGCACAGGACTCTGGAAGCTTGGAGGAGTTCAGGTCATTTTTCAACTCATGGCGGGGGGTTATCCCCCACTGTAGCCCCCTGATTCCCCTTGCACAAAAGCAGGAATCTGTGAGGACCTTTGTGACTCCACTCACACCTCATTTCTTCCTCTACCCTGATCTGAGTGTCCCTACACTGGCTCCCCTCCTGCTCCTGGAACCCTGGGCTCCATCCTGCCTCAGGGCCTTGGCACTTGCCCTCATCTCTGGGCGGAATTCTCTCTGCCCTTCCTCATGGTCCTAGCTCTGATGTCAACATTTCACCATGCTGGTTAACATGGCTCCCGCCCTATCCCTTTCCCTGTGGTCTCTCCCTGTGTTTATTTACCCTGCAGCCTGCCTGCTCCTCCCAGGCCACATTACTCCACCCCGCTGTCAGAGTCATGGCTTCAGCCTTCAGAGATGGCAAGAGCCCTGGGAGTCTGTGTCATAGTCCTGTGGCCTGGCGTGTGGCTCAGCACATGTCCACGCCACTGCCCATCAGTGAGGAGCCAGAAAAGGCACAGTGTCAGTCCACAGCTGGACCCCTGGGGCTGAGGGAGGAGGCTGGGGTCTGGACTCCCTGTCTAAGGGAGGAGGCTGGGGCCTGGATTCCCTGTCTGAGGGAGGAGGCTGGGGCCTGGATTCCCTGTCTGAGAGAGGAGGCTGGGGTCTGACTTCCCTGTGGGCAGTGCAGGATACCCTGTCTGGTCTGCCCAGCAGTGCCAGTCACCCAGACTAAGGCTGACACTGAAACCTGAGCTCCACCCTGGTGCCTGGTGGAACCTCTTTCCTCCTTCCTTCCCAGGGGCAGCTGCAGCCCTGCCCTCTGTCCACACAGTGCCTTTGATTCCCAAACACTTGGGGGCCAGGCTGGGGCTGCCTGACTCAGCCTGGGGTGGAGGTACGTGAACTCCCTTCCACCCCCGTGGCCGCCAGGCCTGGTGGGCTGCATGCCTGTGGGTTTCCCTCCCAGCATGCCCCTGGAGTCTCTCAGCCTGAGTTTGCCCCCAAGCCCATCTCTGGGTACAGTGTTTCCTGAGCTGGGTTTTCCTCTCTCATGTAGAAATTCCAGCTGAGAGGCTGGTTTTCTCCTCATGACACATTTGAAATGATCACCCTGGCACCCCCGCCCCCCTTATACCCCAGAGTGTGGGAGCTGCTGCTGAAATCTCAACAAGGAAAAGAAAAGTCAAATGTGCTGGCACAGGGAGCCACAGCCTGCTGTGGAGGGAAGCCGCATGAGAAATGACACCTTTTATCCAGGCACCCGTGGCTCACGCCTGTCATTCCAGCTACTGAGGAGGCTGAGATCTGAGGATCACGGTTCAAAGCCAGCCTGAGTAGGAACATCCATGAGACTCTGTTTCTCTCTCTCTCTCTCTCTCTTTTTTTTTTTTGGTCTTAAGGCCTGAACTCTGGGCCTGGGCGCTGTCCCTCAGCTCTTCAGCTTAAGGCTAGAGCTCTACCACTTGAGCCACAGCACTTCTTCCAGCTTTTTCTGCTTATGTGGTGCTGAGGAATCGAACCCAGAGCCTCATGCATGCAAGGCAAGCACTCTACCACTGAGCCACCTTCCCAGCCCCCTCTCCATGAGACTCTTATCTCCAATGAACCACCAGCAAACCAGTAGTGGTGCTGTGGCTTACGTGGTAGAGTGCTCACCTTGAGCTGAAGAGCTGGGGGACAGCACACAGGCCCCAGAGTTCAAACCCCATGACCGACAAAGAAAAAAAAAAGAAAGAAAAAAAATGATGCTTTTCAGATGTGCAGCATGTGCTCTGGTCATTCAATACGTAAGGTTGTTTGTGTGTGTGTGTGTGTGTGTGTGCGCGCGCGCGCGCATGCATGTGCGTGCATGCATGTACCTGTTCTGGGGCTTGAGCTCAGGGCCTGGGCACTGTCCCTGAGCTTTTTCACTCATGGCTAGCTCTCTACCACTCGAGCCACAGCTCCACTTCCAGCTTCTTTGTGGTTCATTGGAGATTAGAGTCTCTCAGACTTCCCTGCCTGGACTGGCTTCAACTCTTGATCCTCACATCTCAGCCTCCTGAGTAGCTGGGGTGGCAGGAGTGAGCCACAGGTGCCTGTCAATCGTGGCTTCTGACTTGTACCCTCTGCCTTCAAGAGAAAGTCTTTTAGAGGAAACAGACCTGCATGGGTGCATATAAATAGAGGTGGCATTGGATGCTGTGAATTATCCCCAAAAGAAATCCCTCATGCTGCCTTGGGAGAAGGGAGTGACGCAAGGAAGTCTTCCCTGTTGTGCCAATTAGGTGGGGTTATGGAGGGTGAATAGGAGTTCGACTAGGTAAAGAACAACACTCTGAGAATTGGGAGTGTTGTGCACAACATCGGGAAGTGATGTAGCGGTGGACACCTGAGCAGTTGCAGACATGCAAGGATGGGTGAGGCCGGCGCCCGAGGATGTCTCCACGGAGGGTGGGGTGGGTGAAGATCTGGAGGAAAGGGTGGAGGAGGAGGAGGATGTAGGGGCTAGGCGGCAGAAGCCGGGTTGTCACCAGGACAGCTCAGGGGACAGGGCAGGTTTTCCCTCCCCGTGGTGGCTCCGAGAACTGGCCTGGCTGGCGCAGGCCAGCAGACCGGGGGAGGGGCCTCGGCCGGTCCCTCAGCGCCTCTGGGCAGCTGGAGGAGCCAGGGCTTGACCCAGGGTGGGAAGAAGGGGTCCCTGGCGGACCTGAGCTTGGATCTGGCTTGGCCAACACACTTGGTTCAACACACTTGAACTCAGGACCTTGCTGCAGTTAGGAAAGAGCACTACAATGCTGACCACGCCCACAGAGACCACGCTTACCAACCAGGTAACAACTACCGTGCCCACATATGTATGCCACGTCCATCGGAGAGCCACGCCCACCAAAGCAAGGAATAGTAAACCACGCCATGGGCCACGCCCACAGAGACCACACCCACACACTGAGCAACACAAGGACCCGTCCACACAGGCCACGCCCACCGGTGAGTCATGTCCACCAAAGCAAGAAACAAACCACCACGCCCACAGGGCCACGCCCCCTCAGGGTAAGCCCCGCCCCCACCCTATCCTTGGGCCTCTGGATGGGAACAAATGACTTGGCTCCCAGCTCTGCCCCTCAGTTTTTCCTCTGCCAGGGCACAGGTCTCTGCAGTGGTGATCCGGGCAGTGGGGAGGGTTGGGCTGCGGCGGGGGTCCAGAGCTGGGACAGTGGGTGTGGCGGTGGCCAGCTCCCCATCGTCCCAGGGAGACAGAAGCAGGAAGATCTGGGGTTCCAAACTGTAGTACCAGGCCGCAGACACCCCCCCCCCAAAGACCACCAGGGAGCCATCACCGATGTAAGTGCAGAGAGTCATTTATTATAGCTCGAGCTGGACTCACAACCCTTCCTGACACAGCAGGTTGGAAATTGTGAGCCCCAACCCCTTGTCCAGCAGGGCTTTTATTGAGTATGTAGCAGGGGGAAAGATGTCTCAAGCTCATTTGTTAGGGGTATGATCATTTTCAGTAAGGGCAGGGACTTTTTAGTTTGGCAGTTATAGGATAGGTTAAATCATACATCATTGGTTGGATAAACGGGGCTAACCACAGGAATGCTGAATTATGCCTTGTCCTAAATGTTTTCCCAACAGAGTTGGGGGGAGAGACCGGTCAGGGCAGCCTGATCCCTTAATAATTCTTACTGTTATCTTGCCTTGGTGCAGGATCTAACACTTACTTTCCAGTAACAGATGACAAATGTTTTAGTTTTGTCTGAAATTACTGACAGACTTATTTTTGGTCTCTCAAAACCAGCCTGGGTCATATAGTTCTACGTTCTGTCACTTGCTCTTCAGTACATCATGAACCTGGCACTCTCAGCCTGAGCCATGCCCCTTTGCTTGGTGTGGCTGTTATTTGTATATATTGCCTTGATTTGTATATACTCAACTGGCTTGGGCTTTCTGTGCTTTCTTTGGTTGCTGGGTTGACAGGCACGAGCCACCATGGATGTCTCTAGAGACAGCACTGTTCCCATCAGTCAAGGCAGGGAGTCAGAGCCGGGTCAGTGGGTGAATGGATTCAGAAACGATGGTCCATAGGCACAATGGAGCTTTATTCAAGCATGGAAAAGAATAAAGTAGATGTCATGTGCGTGAACGTGAATGGCATGGGAGATCAAGTTAAGTGCAGGACAAGAATGTGTGTTCTCTCTCATGTGGAATCTAGACCGGGGAGGGAAGATGTGTGTGTGTGTGTGTGTGTGTGTGTGTGTGTGTGTGAGAGAGAGAGAGAGAGAGAGAGAGAGAGAGAGACAGACAGACAGACAGACAGAGACAGACAGACAGAGACACACACACACCTTGGATAGGGTACACAGGGTACACAGACAACCCTCTCAGAACCAGGGACAGCACTCAGTGCTTATCAGGAATTTGTAAACATTAACACTGGACAAGGGTGCTCAAAGACATTCCAACCAGGCAGGGAGTGTCTGGGAATGGGGTAGGAGGCCTCAGAGTGGTGAATTGGCATGCATGGTCCTCTTTATCTCAATCTGAGCAGCTAGGATTGCAGGCCTGTGAACTACCAAGGCCTGGCAAGGTTGTTTCTTATTTACACATTTGCTTTTTTTTTTTGTCAATCCTGGGGCTTGAACTCAGGGCCTGGGCAATGTTCCTGAGCTTCTTTTGCTCAAGCTCAAGGCTAGCGCTCTACCACTTGAGCCACAGTGCCACTTCCAGCTTTTTTGGTGTATGTGGTGCTGAGGAATTAAACCCAGGGCATCATGCATGTGAGGCAAGCACTCTATCACTGAGCCACCTTCGCAACCCCTACTTATTTGCTTTTAAATTTGATTTTGTGTGAGGTTGATTTTGTTTGCATATAGCATCTCATGATGAGAGAGCCAAGCCTGTGAAGAAGTTTCCTACATTTGTTTCTTTCCAAACCACCAGCCACACCCCTAGCATATAGATGCTTAGCTGGGTCACACACCTGCTGGGGTTTTACCAGCAGGTGGATGGATGGGATTTAAGGAGCTCCATGTAATTGTCACGCCTACCTGAGGGAGTTCCCCCATCCTTGCCAACACTGTGAATTATTGAAGATAATTGGCCCAGCCAATCTGATAGCTGAGATATTATCAGTCTTAATGAGCTCGCACGTGGGCATGCTGGGCAGGTTCTCCAGCACTGGGATATGTCCTGTTTACATGAATCTCAGTTCCTTTCCTTCCTCCCTCCCTTTCTTGTTGGAGATGGAACTCAGTGCACTTTTTCTCACATTTTTCTGTGGTACAGGGTTTGAACTTGGGTCCTCATATTAGTTAAACAAGACTTCTTTCTTACCACTGAGACACACTTCTAACCCTGATATTTTTGCTAGTTTTTTTTTTTTTTTGGGTCTGGTCATGGGGCTTGAACTCTGGGCCTGGGCGCTGTCCTCTGCTCATCAGCTCAAGGCTAGCGCTCTACCACTTGAGCCACAGCGCCACTTCCGGCTTTTTTCTTTTTGCTTATGTGGTGCTGAGGAATCGAACCCAGGGCCTCAGGCATGCAAGGCAAGCGCTCTACCACTGAGCCACCTTCCCAGCCCATATCTAGTTTTTTGTTGAGTTTTTTCTGCCTAGGCTGGCCTTGACCATGGATCCCAATGATCTCAGCCTTCCAAGTAGCTAGGTTACCGGTACACACCAGGCCCATGACATCGACATCATCATCATCATATTTGCTGGTCCTGGGGCTTGAAATCAAGGCCTAGGCTCTGTCCCTGGGCCTCTCTGTGCTCTCTAAGGCTGGTGCTCTACTACTTGAGCCACAGCGCCACTTCTGGCTCCGCTGTTTATGTGGTACTGAGGGATTGAACCCAAGGCCTCATGCATGCTAGGCAAGTACTCTACCACTATGCCACCTTCCCGGCACCCCAGGACATACTTTTCAGTGTGAATTCATACTCTTTTTCTCCCTCAGATCCAGGAGTTCGCACTTCAGCCCTCCTCCCTCAGACCCCGGGGGCCCAGGGCCCAGCTACTGTTCCCCTAATAACAATGTCTCCGTTTGCTTTCTTCTTTCCCTCCCTGCCTCTCTTACTCTTCAGTCCTGGCAGTTGGACGACGGCCCACAAGCCACCCCATGTCCCGGGCTTTGGTTTGTACGTCTGTTTCTGAGGCCAGGTCTTGATCCGCCCGCCTCAGCCTGCGCCATATGCAGGCAGGCGGTCAGGCGCCGTGGCTCCAGCCAAGCTGATAACAAAAAACAGCTGCAGGGCTGGGAAGGTGGCTCAGTGGTAGAGTGCTCGCCTAGGATACAGGAAGCCCTGGGTTCCTCAGCACCACACACACACACGCACACACACACACAGAAAGCCAGGAAGCCCTGGGTTCCTCAGCACCACACACACACACACACACACACACACACACACACACACACACACACACACACACACACACACACACACACACACACACACACACACACACACACACACACACACACACACACACACACACACACACACACACACACACACACACACACACACACACACCCCCCAAGCCGGAAGCCCTGGGTTCCTCAGCACCTCCTCCCCCCCCACAGAAAGCCGGAAGCCCTGGGTTCCTCAGCACCTCCTCCCCCCCCCCCCCACAGAAAGCCGGAAGCCCTGGGTTCCTCAGCAACACACACACACACACACACACACAAACCCGGAAGCCCTGGGTTCCTCAGCACCACACACACACACAGAAAGCCGGAAGCCTTGGGTTCCTCAGCACCACACACACAGCCGGAAGTGGCGCTGTGGCTTAGTGGTCGAGCGCTCGCCTTGAGCACAAGGAGCTCAGGGGCAGCGCCCAGGCCCTGAGTTCAAGCCCTCCCTCCCGCCCCCCACAACAGCGGCAGACCCCGAAGGCAAAGTCGGATGTCTTCTTCACTCCAGAACCTCGCGGCGCCTAGCGGAACGTGACGTCATTCTCCAGAGACGCAGGCCACGCCTCTCGACCTCGCCCTACCCTCGGCTCCTGAAACTACACTTCCCGGCATCCCATGCGCCAGAAAACGATTCTGATAGGCACTTCACTCTGGCTCCGCCTGCCCGCCCCGCCCCCTGCGAGTCGGGTCCAGCCTCCTGTCGCCGGGTTCCGGAACCCCTTGTGGAGTTGTCGCGCGGGCCGCGAGTCGCAGCGCGCCGCCTTCTCCGCGGAGACCCCCGGCGGGCGGACCGCTGACCTCCGGGGATGAACCGCTTCCTGCTGCCTGCGTCCGCGCTGGGCGCAGCGGTGGGTGGCGTTGTGCTGTTCAAGTGAGCGCAGGACGGGCCTCTGCCCGGCACGGTGTCAGGCCGGGCTGGCCGGGGGCGCCGCGGGTCCCCGGGGCGGGACGGGGGCCGAGGGTCACCCCGAGGAAGCTCTGGGACCTTCCTTCCTGACCTTTCCTCAGAGGAGGGCGGTGTCCTGGGGTTTGAACTCAGGGCCTGGTGCCTGCTAGGCCTGCGTTCTTGCCCTGACTCCCTTCCGGACTCCAGATTGATCGATTCATGCACCTAGCAAATGCTTAGTGACTGGTTCTCGACAAAGAAAAAAAAAAGTACACAGACTACAATACAGACATTAAAAGGACACAAGGGCTGGGAAAGTGGCTCAGTGGTAGAGTGCTGGCCTAGCGTGCAGGAAGCTCTGGATTCGATTCCCCAGTACCACATACACAGAAAGCCGGAGTGGAGCTGTGGCTCAAGTGGTAGAGTGCCAGCCTTGAGCAAAAGAAGCCCAGGGACAGTGCCCAGGCCCTGAGTTCAAATCCCAGAACTGGGAAAAAAAAAAAGAAATTAAACGACACACACCAGGCTGACCTGACTTTAAACCCTCATCCCTGATAGAGTAGCCTCTGGCAGGTCCTTGAGATGGCCTTGCTGCTACCTCATTTGGGGATAACAAAAGTATTCAAGCAGAACTTCATGTGCACAGAGCCTTACCTTCTATCTCCAGGAAACTCTTAGGGCAAGGACAGTCATTCCCTTTCTCTACCCTCCCCTCCACTTTATTTATATATTTATTTTGTTTTTTGGTGATAGTACTGGAGTTTGAACTCAAGGTCTTGTGCTTAGAAAGCAGCAATACGAGGATTGTGGTTTAAGTGCAGCCTGAGTAAAAAGGTTAGTGTAACTTACCTCAATAACAAAGGTGGCCTGTGAGCCCAGCTACTCAGGAGGTGCAGGTGCGAGCATCATAGTCTGAGGCTGGAAAAAATACCAGATCAACTAGAAGAGGACTATGTGCGGCTATCATGGCAATGTGCTTGCCAAACAACCTAGAGGTCCTGAGTTCAAAGCCCAATACTGGAAAACAAAAATCAAAGCTTCCTGTGCCTTCTCTCTCCTTCAGGGACTATGTCACGGGTGGGCTTTGTCCCAGCAAGGCCACCATACCTGGGAAGACAGTCATTGTGACAGGGGCCAACACAGGCATTGGGAAGCAGACTGCCTTGGAACTGGCTAGAAGAGGTACAATCCCACTGTCTTTGTGGGGCTTGGAGTGAGGCTCATGCATCTGTGTGTGTTCCGGAGATTTTGTTCAAATGTAACCTACTGAAGCCAGCTCTTGTGATCTGTGGAGGGATGTTTGCATTTTTACCTTCCATAGAAGGTGGGGTATATCTTTTTAACTTCTCTAGGTTAAACTTATGAGGCACCTTTTTCTTTTTCTTTTCTGTTCGGTCGTGGGACTTGAACTCTCGGCCTGGGCACTGTCCCTGCACTCTTCAGCTCAAGGCGAGCACTCTACTGCTTGAGCCACAGTGCCACTTCTAGTTTTCTGGTGGTTTATTGGAGATAAGAGTCTCATGGACTTTCCTTCCCGGACTGGCTTTGAACCATGATCCTCAGATCTCAGCCTCCTGAATAGCTAGGATTACAGGCATGAGCCATCGGTGCCTAGCATGAGGCACCTTTTGTTTTTACAAACATTTTTTTTTTTGGGTCAGGGCCTTGCACTTGCTAGGCAGGTGCCTTACTGCTTGAGCCTTCCCTCCAGCCCTTTCTCCTTTTGTTATTTTTCATATAGGATCTCTGTCTGTCTGTCTGTCTCTGTCTCGTTCTGTCTCTCTCTCTCTTTTGGCCTGGCCAGCTTGGACTCTAATCCTCCTATTTGTACCTCTGGCATAGCTGGGATGATAGAATTGTGTACCACCACACCCAGCGCTGGTTGAATGAGATCTCATGAACTTTTTCCTGGGCTGGTCTAAAGTTGCAAACCTCCAAATCTCAGACTCACAAAGAGCTGGGATGACAGGTGTGACCCCCTTGCTCCTTTTTTTCCTTCTCATGTTTTTCTGTCCCTGATTTCCAGGAGGCAAGATCATCTTGGCCTGCCGTGACATGGACAAGTGTGAAGCAGCGGCCAGGGACATTCGTGGGGAGACGCTCAACCATCGTGTGAGCGCCTGGCACTTGGACCTGGCTTCCCTCAGATCCATCCAAGAGTTTGCAGTGAAGGTCACTGAGAGTAGGTGAACAGTGCTGGCTTGGCAGGCTGAGGTCTGGGGTGGCTGCTGCCTGGGGCTAACCTCTCTACCTAGATTCTGGTCTCACTGTGTCTAGCACTGCCAGCACTTGCTGTCCCCCCGCCACTGGTTCTCCTGGCAGTGCCTGTCACTGGAGGGTTCTCAATTGTGTGTTGGCTGTCAGCCATGCTGGCTGGAATGTCCATTCTAGAAAGGCAGGCCCTTAACCATGTCATCCACCCCGTGTACCCAGTGCCTGGTAACAGGTGCTTCAAAAATACTTTTTCCATGAGTAATAATTACATGTTTCCACCAGGCTGGTGCTATTATCTTTTCTTTACAAAGGAGGAAAGTGAGTCATGGAAAGCTATGTGATCTGTTCTGGGTCAGAGCAGGGCCAAGATTTGAACCCTGGTCAGCTCCAGAACTTGTGACTTTGCCTGACCAAGGTGAAAGAGATGGTGGTCCATGTGTGGTAGGGGTCTGTGTGGCTCAGGTGTGCTCCCCTGAAAAGAAACACTGGGGTCCTGGCCCCCAGCTGACCTTGTTTGGAGGCAGAATTTTACACACACACACACACACACACACACACACACACACACACACACGTAATCAAGTTACATTGAGCTCACTAGGGTGGGCCCCAGTTCAACACGTCTGTTGTCTTCGAAAAAGGAAATTGGGAGCAGTTTCAGATGTACAAGTCTGTAATCCCTGTGGCTCAAGGGAGAGGTGGGAGGATGAGTCTGAGGCCAGCCCAGAAAAAACATGAATCTCTAGATTAAAAGGAAAAGGACTAGGGTGTGGCTCAAGTGGTTTTGCCAGTAGTGCTACAAAAAAAACAAAAAACAGAAAACAAAACAAAAAAAACCCCCACAACCAAATAAAAAGTTCAGCTGGGCACTTGTAGCTCACGCCTGAAATCCTAGCTAATCTAGAGGCTGAGAGCTGAAGATCAAAGTTCAAAGCTAGCCCAGGCAGGAAAGTCTTTGAGACTCTTATCTCCAATTAACCACCAGAAAAGTGGCACTGTGGCTCAAAGTGGTAGAGCATTAGCCTTGAGCAGAAAAGCTCAGGGATAGTGCCCAAGCCTCGGGTTCAAGCCCCATGACTGACAAAAAATAAAAATAAAAAAGGAAATTGAAGCATAGAGGCAGGGACCAATGTACATAGAGGGAAATAGATGTGGGGAACACAGGGAGAAGACAGCCACAAACAAGGAGAAAGGCGGGATGGATTCTGCCTCCAGCTCATTAGGAACTCCTGGGGCCACACCTCAACCCAGGGTTTCCAGCCTCTGCCCTGCCCTCACCAGGTGTCTCCTGTTTGCCCTGTGTGTGGGCCTGGGGGCTTCTCTGGGACACCAGGGGAGATGGGTAGAACCCACCCTAATCCTGATGGGATTAGATGACCTATGCCCAGACCTTGTTTCCAAAAGAGGCCACCTTCCCAGGGCCACTGTCCTCAGCCCTGAGGACCCATCTCCATCCTCACCTGTCTTCCAGAGGAGGAGCGAGTGGACATTCTCATTAACAATGCGGCTGTGATGCGGTGCCCACACTGGACCACTGAGGATGGCTTCGAGATGCAGTTTGGTGTCAACTATCTGGGTGAGCTCTGAGCTGAGGACTGTGATGCTCTTGTTTGCCTGGACTGAGACTGGGTTCCACCAGGGGTCTGTGTGGGACCTAGTGTGCTTGGGGGAGGGGGGGACTTGCTCCACTGTCAAGACAGCTGGCTGCTCCTGTGGGTGACCTGACAGCTCAGGAAGAGCCTTCATTTGGGTACCAGAGTCTGTGGGTGCTCACGTGACTTACATGAGAACATTTGTGTAGGGCTTGATACACCCTGCAGACCTCTTTCACATAGAGGACTCTTTAATTCCTCATGTGATGGAAGTGCTGTGGACAGCAAGAGTCTGCTCATGGCACATTGCCTGTGTAGGCTTTTTCTCAGTGATCACCAAGGCAAGATGAGTCTGCAGATGTGCAGTCAGCCTCCAGATGCGAGGCTGGGATAAACTGTGTACTGAAAGTGAGTTTTCACTTTCTTGTGGACTTGGAAAAGTAGGGTGCCCGTATGTTGCTGGTGGGAATGAAAAATAAGTGGGGCTTGGTTGTTGGGGACCCTCGTACAGGTCACTTTCTCCTAACTAACCTGCTGATGGACAAGCTGAAAGCCTCAGCCCCCTCCCGTGTCATCAACCTCTCATCCCTGGCCCACATTGCCGGGCACATAGACTTCGATGACCTGAACTGGCAGAAGAGGAAATACAACACCAAAGAAGCCTACTGCCAGAGCAAGCTGGCCGTAGTCCTCTTCACCAAGGAGCTGAGCCTGCAGCTACAAGGTGTGTTGAGTGCCCCGCCTCACTTGTCTTCCTCCTCCTGGAACATCTCTTCTGAGACTCTTGGCTGATAAGACAGGCAGTAGTTCCAGATGGTGTAAAGAGGTGGCTCTCATATATCTGTGCCTGAGGCAGACACTACTAATCACACTGCATGTCCACCTCTGTGCTCAAGGCAGGCTTCATTAATCAGTCACATCACATGCCCACCTCTGTGCCCAAAGCAGGCATCAATAATCAGTTATACATCTCCACCTCTGTGCCCAAGGCAGGCATCACTAATCAACCTTACCACATGCCCACCTCTATACCCAAGGCAGACATCACCAATCTGTCACTGTTCTAATGAGTGGCCATCACCAGGCCTGTCATGGACAGGCTTCTAAGCCCGTGGTTCTCACCTGGGAGTGATTTTGGTCCCTAGGACACATGTGGCATGTCTGTGGCCATGGTTATCATAGCTGGATGTGGGAGGGGATGCTCCTGGTGACTCCCGTACTAAATCCAGGTGTGGGGTTCACCACTGTGCCTTGCACCAGTCTGTGTCCAAGGCAGCTGTGCTGGGTGGGTGGCCATGTAGCACAGCTGCTTTGTAAGAGGGAGCTACTTGACACAGGTTCCAGATGAAGGATGGCACGGGTACCGTGTGGGCTGCAGGGCCTCCCGGGGAGGGGTGAACCTGGTGTCCACCTCCTCTTCACCCCCACTGTGTATTTCCACAGGCACAGGCGTGACTGCCAATGCCCTGCACCCTGGCGTGGCCAGGACAGAGCTGGGCCGGCACACGGGCATGCACAAGTCTGCCTTCTCCAGCTCCCTGCTTGGTGAGTCCCTGCACGGTCCCCCCCTTCCCCCTCCCCCTCCTGGCTTGGAACCTCAGTTTCTCATCTACAGCCAGGACCAGAATAGGACCTACCTGACAGTCTCAGCCAAATGAGACCCTCCTGTGCTGGGGGCTGGCCCAGGGTACAGTATAGGCCAAATAAACCAAGCCTGGGAAGGTGGCTCAGTGGTAAAGCGCTTGCCTTGCATGCCTGAGGCCCTGGATTCCTCAGCACCACATAAGCAAAAAGTAAAAAGCCAGTAGTGGCACTGTGGCTCAAGTGGTAGAGCGCTAGCCTTGAGCTGAAGAGCTGAGGGACAGCACCCAGGCCCAGAGTTCAGGCCCCACAACTGGACCCCCCCCCAAAAAAAAAACCCCAAAACCAAGCCTTGTTACTCGTAGGAGTTTTTAGTGGGACCAAGACTTTTAATGCACGAGGTGCATTTACTAGGTCAAAATTGTCTTCAGGGGGATGGGACAGGAAATGGGCTGGCCTTCTGCAGGCTTCAGGGCTTCAGGTTTCGGGCTGGTCCCTGGGGTGGGCCAGTGGCCTGGGATGGGCTCTGGGGCCCCAGGGCCTCTGTGGGTGGAGGCTGCGTGGACTGAGTGCCCGTGTGCTGGTTGCAGGGCCCTTCTTCTGGCTGCTCTTCAAGAGCCCCCAGCTGGCGGCCCAGCCCAGCACGTACCTGGCCGTGGCAGAGGAGCTGGAGGGCGTTTCTGGAAAATACTTCGATGGATTCAAAGAGAAGGTGCCAGCCCCTGAGGCCGAAGACGAGGAAGTAGCTCAGAGGCTTTGGGCCGAAAGTGCCCGCTTGGTGGGCTTGAATGTGTCCCATTGGTCCCCTGGGAGGGGACAGGTCCAGTCCAGGTGACTTCCACTGGGTCTGACCCAGGACAGACCTGTGGCAACACTGCCGTCCTCCTCCAGGGGGCACGGCAGCAGTGAGGTGAGCGAGCCTTCCGGCTGGGGACGCTGCTGTGCTCCCGCCTCGTCCTCTTGGGGCAGTGTTGGTTCTGTCCTATCTGGCCCAGTGGTTTAGACTGCAGGTGGGTGCCGGCTGGCTGGTGTGTGTCCTGCTGACATCTGAAGGGGGGGAGGCCCCTCAGGTGGCAGGGGCCGGGGCGGTGGACTCCTGTGTGGCCTCCCGCACCTTCTCTGAACTGGGGCTCTGCAGAACAAGTGTGGAGAGCTTGAGGTCTGGCTGCAGGCGCGGTGAAGGGAGCTGGCATCCATGGGCATCGTGCCCAGGCCCCGCTGTTCTGGTCCAGGGCCTGGGTTCCTAAAGGAGGTGGACGCAGACCCAGCCTGGTACCACAGGGCCCCCAGGGCCACAGGGACTGAAACCCATGTCTGCCCGGTGGCGGGCCGCGATCGCGACCTCCTTCCAGTTCCTGTGGTTGCTCCAACCTCAGACTTCATTTTTAGTAATAAAAATCCCCAAGGTGTCTTGGAGTCGTGGGTCCTGTTGTCTGTGCATGGGGGAAGGACGGCTGTATGCTCCCTTTGACACTGTCACAGGGGCTAATGCAGCCGGTGCTGGAGCCTGGAGGAGGTGGAGGCCATATCTCTGCAGCGGCCACTGAGGTCCAGTCTTAGGTATGTCCCTGTTAGGTGTGACAGTCTCTTGACAGGGCGCAGAATCCAGGGACCTCCTGAAAGCTCTGTAGTTTAGAACACGGATGCCAGAGATGGAGCTCTGAGTCCTATGGCCCCCAGGAGCCAGAGGCTTGGGGTGGCTGCCCTGTCCAGACTAGGAGGGGGGTGAAGTGGGGGCTGTGGCCCCTGCTGGTGCACCCCCAGTGTGGCTCAGCGGTGAGCACAGAGGATACGCTCAGAGAAGCATTCAGACATCCACATGCTGAACATGGTTCACTCTTGAGGGCCCAAATGCTCTTCCCTAGGGCTGTGCCATGTTATAGCCATAGCACCAGGGCCCCAGAGCCTCCACAGCCTCATCAGCGTTCATTTTCCAGATTAGAATATTAGTTCAGGGCTGGGAAGGTGGCTCCCAGTGGTAGAGTGCTTGCCTAGCATGTGTGAAGCCCGGGTTCGATTCCTTAGTACCACATACGCAGAAAAAAGCCGGAAGTGGTACTGGGGCTCAAGTGGTAGAGCCCTGGCCTTGAACCAAAGAAGCTTAGGAACAGCGCCCAGGCCCTGAGTTCAAGCCCCAGGACTGGCAAAAAACAAACACATTGTCACAGGCATCTCGCAAGGTACAAAGCACATTTCTCTAGTGGCTGTGGGGAGTGTGTGGGGGACAAAGACGCCACTCTGGGAGGCAGAGGATGATGGGATACCAGGCTGCCCAGAGGAGATAAGTGGAGCCCCTTGAGGTTTGTGTGCAAGTCTTCCTGCCACAGGGACAGGCTTGGCTTGATTAGCATCGGTCAGGGAGAGCCAGGGCTGGGGAGGAAGGGAGGAGGCCATCTCCCATCCCCTCCTCCTGCCCTCTGCTCCCAGCTCCCAGCTCCCAGGCCTCCCTCTTTGGCCGCCGCAATGCTCAGGACAGGCCGGGCAGCCATGTTACCATCCCTGAGAGCCCTCGTCTGCCTTGGTGAGTCCCGGGAAGGGCCGCAGGAGGGGCCCAGTGCTCCCCACCAAAGGCCAAACAAACTGCTTCCGTGGTGAATTCAGGCGTAGCAGGGACCTTGAAGGGCTGGTCACCTTTTGTGTGGGAAATTGGAGGCCCAGGGAGATGGTATGTTTTGTCTGAGCTATTCCAAGTTGTGAGGTCTAGTCCCAGGTGAGGATGTACACTCGCGTGGGCTCCCACTTTCCTCCATGCCCCACAATTCCTTGTGTAGAGGAGAATGTGGATGCATGTGGTCATCATGCTAGTCCTTCTTTCCTCAGGACTGTGTCTTGGGCACTTGATCACGGCCCACAGCGGTGAGTTCTTCTCCCTTACTCCTGGGATGCTTCCTCTGGGTCCACCAGGTGTGGGACCCTGGGAGAGGCGCCCTGTTGGTGGTGGGCTGACCTCCATCCTGTGCTTGCTTTTCAGGCTGGCTCCCTAAGCCTTCCCTGCAGGCTCTGCCCAGCAGCCTGGTGCCCCTGGGCGGCTCAGTGACCATCCTCTGCCAGGGCCCGTGGCCCGTGGATGGGTACCGCCTGGAGAAGCTGAGGTCCGAGATGTTTGCAGACCAGGACTCTCTCTCCATCTCAATCATGAGCAGAAGCAATGCTGGGCGCTACCGCTGCTCCTACCGGAATGGGAGCCTCTGGTCCCCGCCCAGTACCCAGCTGGAGCTCATTGCCACTGGTGACTGGAGGGGAGTGTAGGAGGTGGCTGCCAGACCCCGGCTACTCAGACTCAGCCCTGGGACTGGGGGAGGGTAAAAAGTTTCTGTGACTGGGCGCCCGTGGCTCACACCTGTCATCTTAGCTACTTAGGAGGCTGAGATCTGAGGATCACAGTTCAAAACCAGCCCGGGCAGGAAAGTCTATGAGACTCTTATCTCCAACACCCCCCTCTCTCCCTCCCCCCCCATAGAAAACCGGAAGTGGTGCTGTGGCTCAAGTGGTAGAGCGCTCACCTTGAGCTGAAGAGCTGAGGGACAGTGCCCAGGCCCAGAGTTCAAGCCCCACAACTGACCAAAAAAACTTAAAGTTTGTATGTAAGGGCTGGAAAAGTGGCTCAGTGGTAGAGTGCTTGCCTCCCAGCATGAAGCCCTGGGTTCGATTCCTCAGCACCACATACACAGAAAAAGCCAGAAGTTGCACTGTGGCTCAAGTGGTAGAGTGCTAGCCTTGAGCCAAAAAAGCTCAGAGACAGCACCCAGGTCCTGAGTTCAAGCCCCAGGACTGGCACAAAATCCAAACCCAAAAACTCATTGAGGGGAATGTCTCTCAATGTAGGCATTGTGGTGTGAGTGCAGCCATGTCCTCTCAGACATTCTAAGTATGGGAAGTGGTGACCCCTAGGAAGGAGGTGACCCCCTGGGACAGGGCGGGGGGGGGAGGGCTGTGGAAGGGAGGGGCAGCAGGAAGTTCCTGAGCTGAATGGTAGGTGAGGTGGGGGGCATCCCTGCTCCACAAGGGAGGCCCTGGGCCCATCTTTACTAAACCCTCTTCCCTCCCAGGAGTTTATACCAGGCCCTCGCTCTCGGCTCATCCTGGCCCCTCCGTTTCCCCAGGAGGGAATGTGAGCCTACAGTGTCACACCAGATATGGCTTTGACCAGTTCGCATTGTCCAAGGAGGGGGACAGAGGATTCCACGAGGTGTTCAGGAGATTGTCCCAGCCTGACTTCCTCATGGCCGCTGTGACGGCTGCCCACAGTGGGGCCTACCGCTGCTACAGCTTCTCCAGCAGAGAACCGTATCTGTGGTCTGCTCCCAGTGAGCCCCTGATGCTCACTGTCACAGGTGAGGGCTGCAGACCCAGGCCTCTGCCTGGCCTTCATAGACCTGTGTCAGGATCTGAGAGAACCATTACTGTAAAACCTGGATCCTTCTTCAGTCTTCCTGCCCACAGCGAATCATTGCATTTATATCAGATTGTTGCTGTTTTGTTGGTCATACAGCTTGAACTCTGGCCCTGGGTACTGTCCCTGAGCTCTTCAGCTGAAGGCTAGCACTATGCCACTTGGAGCCACAGTGCCACAGTGCCACAGTGCCACTTCTGGCACTTATCTCATTGGAGATAAGAGTCTCATGGGCTCTCCTGCCTGGGCTGGCTTTGAACCACGATTCTCAGATCTCAGCCTCCTGAGTATCTAGGATTACAGACATGAGCCACTGGTGCCTGGCTGGTTTTATATCTTTTAATAGTTCTTTTTCAGTGTAATTCCAAGGATGTAACACAATCCAAATAAAAATGAATCATCCAGTTTGCTAAAAACAAACACCAAGTGGTAATTATTAGGGAATCAAAATTAGTGAAGAGTTATTACTCCCCCCCGCCCCAATTTTCTGGTGCTTCTGGACTGTGTAATCTTAATTTTTTAGAGAACAGAAACAAACATTATTAAAGAAGTGATTTTTTTTGTTTGTTTTTGGTAACCCAAGTAAAGTGGTACACTTAATGTATGGTATTGTAACCATGACTAAAAGTAAAGCGAGGAAGTGGCTCTGTGGCTCAAGCGGTAGAGCACTCTCCTTGAGCTGAGGAGCGCAGGGACAGCGCCTAAGCCCAGAGTTCAAGCCCCAAGACCGACAAAAAAAATACAAAAGTAAAATAAAGGTACAGGCAGGGTTGCAGCTCAGCGGTAGAGCTCATGCTAGGAGCACCCACCTGGGTTCTAATTACAGCATCAAGATAAGAATTAACTAATGAACAAGAGAAAGAGACAGCATATGCTTTTCTACTATGACAATTGTAGAGTATAAAGAGCATCTATTAGTTTAGTTGTTCAAGAGAGTTTTGCTTGGATGTACCCATATTTTTTTTAATTTAATTTAATTTTATTTGTGAACATACTGTACAGAGTTACAATTACATGGGCAGGATAATGCGTACATTTCTTACCAGCATTGCAGCCTCTTCCTTTGTTTACCCTTCACATCCCTTCCCAGCCTCCCCCCTCCCCCCCAATCCCAATCCTTCTCCTTCCCCCCTTTCCCCCCCCACCGACGTTGTAAAGCTCGTTTTGGACATGACAACTTTGTACCCATATTTTTTGATCAGACTCATACCCCTTCCCTCTCCCCAGATCCACCTCGGAAATCTTCCCTGTTCCATTGCACACATGGACATGAAGTACACCACGTTTACCCTCCTTCGCCCTCTCCCTCAATTCCTGTCTCCACTTCTACCCGATCCCAGGCTTAACCCATTTTACATCCTGTCATTGATTGTCTTTTTCAGCGTTTTCTCATTGCTCAAAGGGTTTTACTGTGGCACTATATGCATGTACATACGGTATTTGGTTTGGATTTAATCATTCACTCTTAACTCCCTGATTCCTCTTATTTAGCAGCTTTTCGTATCTGTCTAGAAGCTTCTCTGTACTCATTCTCTATGTAAGGAAACTGAGCCAGGCATCAGGAATGTTGCATGGTTTTTCCAGGTCCCATGGCTGGCAGAGCACAAACTTCTTTCCTTTTCCACCTTCCCAGGAGCCTCTGCGATCCCTGGGCAGCTGCCCATAGAGCCCCAGTCCTTCCCCCCTGGTGAGTTCATGAGGGTCCGCCCCTGCTGGCTGGAGCATGGGATCCCTCTTCCCTCTCTCTCATCAGTCTACATTTCTTGAACACTTAACATTTGCACAAAATCCTGTTCATGACCGTGTTCAAATCACAATAACCTCAGAAGAGATATCTCCATGTCTGCTGTTCATGACTGTGCCAATTGTTTCCAGCCATGGAGAGACGGGGGCTTAAGTCTCAGGTTCTTTTGAATCTGTCTTGTGCCTGGTAGTGGGCCATCAGAGAAAGAAGGTTTAGGGAGCCCAGGTATCCAAAGGGGGGTCTGGAGCGTAGAAACTTCTGGAAAGAACTGATGATACTCCTTTCACCATCACAGAAGCCTCCAGGAATCTGGTCATCTCACCCGCCACAGAAGTTTCCACGGCTGGTAAGTGATGGGACACTTAAAGCTGGGCAGAAAGGAGTGTGCTGGTGGCGCTGTGTGCTTGTAATCTGCTCCCTCGGGCCTCTGACCCTATCCTGGGAAAGCTCAGTCTGATATAATGCCCGGAGACTTGGAGCGCCTGAAAAGACCACCAGGGACCAAAGATCAATGCAAGCGGCAATGAGTTGTTTATTGATGAGCTCATGCACGGACCCCTCTGTGCACTGATGTCTGAGTGCAGAGAGAGGCCCCCAGCACAGAGTTACAGCACCTTTTATATGTTCTTTGGTAGGGGTAAGGCCTCAGTATGTATTAGCAATGAATCAATACACCACTTGGGAAATTTAAATCATAATTCTAGCGGATGATTGGCGCAATACAAAGCGGGAAAAGGGCTGGGGCTAATAACTGATCAGGTTAACGAGCTATTGTGCTCTAAACTAATTAGACGGTACTTCTAGGGTAACTTAGGAGAAGTGGTTGCCAGATGGCCATTATCTCTGACCCCGAGCCAGGGGAAGTGGTTGCCAGGCAGCCACTATCTCCGATCCTAGGCCCGGGAAAGTGGTCTGGAATGTGTACTTTGTCAGGTACTCCCTGCCAGAGGGTTGTTAATTTAAGCTCCAGATCCGGGAGTGTCTGGGGCTCAAGGGCAGGGAGAATAGCAGCTGCATTCTTCAAGCAGGTCTAATACAAAATGGCAAATACAGGTCTATCTGGTTATATATATCACACTTCTCACTGAAGGCAGAGGATGGGCAGGAGGAGGACACTGAAGCCAATGCAGAGGAGCATTCTGGGTAGGCTGGCCATCTCCAAGATGGCAGACAGCAAGCTTGGATGGGAAGACCTTCACCCCTCCCTGCACGTTGCTCTCTGGAGGAAGTGCTCACATGTGATCCCATCTCTGTGTGGAGCCTGTGCTAGCCCTGCAAGACAGACCCCTGGGGCTAGCTTGGATGTCTCCACCAGGCCCACATGGCCCTGGCTGCCTTTAGGCTCCTGAGCTCAGAAAGTTCTTCCTAATGCTATGGTCGGATTCTTCCCATTCTCAGTGTCCTCAGTGTCTGAAGTCTTCTAGTTTTCCCTCAGAACATAGACTGGCTGGATTCCACGTGACCCTTCTGTGGGTCCCAGCCACTCAGAGCCACTCCAGACTCCAGGGTCCCCAGGTTGCCTGTTCTTGTCTTTCCCTCCATTTCCTGTGTCTTCTGTTCCTTAAGAAAGGGTTGGGGGGCTGGGAAGGTGGCTTAGTGGTAGAGCACTTGCCTTGAATGCCTGAGGCCCTGGGTTCGATTCCTCAGCACCACATAAGCAAAAAGAATGAAAGCTGGAAGTGGTGCTGTGGCTCAAGTGGTAGAGCGCTAGCCTTGAGCTGAAGAGCTGAGGGACAGCGCCCAGGCCCAGAGTTCAGGCCCCACGACCGGACCCCCCCCCCCAAAAAAAGAAAGGATTGGATCGGAGCAGCCTGACTCTGTAGTTCATGTTGTCCTGGGGTGCTGCCTGCTAGGCACGTATGTTCACATCTAGAAAGGAGAAATGGTTCCGTTTGTTCACAGCCCGGCTTTCTGGATTCCCAGGGAAGTCTGCAGACCTCACTTTATCTTCAGAAGGCTCCAGCCCTCCACTTGGTAAGCGCATCTCCCCTCTTGGCCTCCATGTCTTTACCTAGAGCAGAGTCTTTTCCTGGTACGGGGTGAAGCTTGATCTTCTTGGGTTCTGCTAGGCAAAACATTAGAGAGAGAGGGTGAAATATTAGCATAAAGAGTCCAAAATCAGACTGGGAATGTGGCTTAGTGGTCAAGTGCTTGCCTCGCATGCATGAAGCCCTGAGTACACAGAAAAAGCCTCAAGTGGTGCTGTGGCTCAAGTGGTAGAGCGCCAGCCTTGAGCTAAAGAAGCTCAGGGACAGTGCTCAGGCCCTGAGTTCAAGCCCCAGGACTAGCCAAAAAATGAAAGAGGAGTCCAAAATTGGTCAAGGATTTGATGGGTAAGTCAAGATTTTCAGTAAGAGTCAGAGGACGAAGTTTCCTTTCTCTCCACAGCCTTGTAACTTTCTTCTCAGTCAGGTGACAGGTAGAATATGTGTCTAGGGGAAGAGGGGCTGTAGGAGGCCTGCATGTCACACATGGGAAGGGCACTGTGTTGACATGGAGCTGGCCCAGTGCTGGCTTTGGTGGGAAGGAAATAGGCATCTCAGCCAGTGGAGGAGGTTCTCAGATCAGAGACAGCTGACTGTGAGAAGCCAGGCTGGGCTAGAAGATGGCCTTTGCCAGTTATCTGCTCCCTCTTCCTGTCACCTGCTCCCACCTTTCTTCCTGCCAGGTCCCACCCGCCAGGACTACACCAAGGGGAACCTGATCCGGATATGTCTTGGTGTCACAATTCTGGCTCTCCTGGCAGGGTTCCTGGCAGAGGACTGGCACAGCCGGAAGAAACCCCTGCTGCACAGAGTCAGAGCTGTGCAGAGGCCCCTCCCACTGCTCCCAAAGACCCCCAGATCCCATGGCTGCCCGCATGAGGAGGAGTCAGATGTGCAGAAACATAGATACCACCGTTAACTCTTGGCAGTCATCAGAGCCCAGAGGAGCTGTGGGTGGGGAGGTGGCGGGAGGAGTGGGGGTGAAGGGCTTCGGGGTCGAGAGGAAGGCAGGGCACCCTGCCCTCCTCTGTCCCATCAAAGAGTAGTGCTGGCATCTCCCCATTGTCTGTCCACTGAGTCTAAGGGAGGCCTGTTTGTGTGAGTTAAAAATTAAGGTTAATTTCATGTTACATGAACTTTGCCTCAATAAATATTATTAGAAAAATTCCTGCTCCCCACTTCTTATTTCTGTGTGGGGCTACCTGTCCTAGAGTCACTTGGGATTATTCTAGAATTTCCCTTTCACTGTCACTGGGCCCAGCATCCTGGGATTGCCACCTCCCTGGAAATGGAAGCTAATTTGTGGTGATCTGTGAGTGGTAAGCAGAACTAGGATAGAAAAGTCTCAGAATTGTTTTAACTGTTCAACCTGTGGTTAACAGGCCCAAAGGAATCTAGTACCAGTGCCCTGTTGGGATTTGTTAAAAAAACCAGCACTGCTATTACTCAGGTGTTCACGATGTTATTGAAAATGCTTGGGCATTGTCATGGATCTCATTTATTGCGCGTTGGTTTCCTGCTTGATTATTCTGTGCAGTGACACAGAGATCCATGTTGACTTTGTAGGGAGATGGGTGAATACTAGCTGACACCGTAATGGCACAGAACCCCACGCAGCAGCCTTGGGCAGTGATTGCATTGTGCTTAGGTCAAGGGAGACACCAGTCTAAGAATTCAGCCTGGGTGCTGTCCCTGAGCTGTTGTACCTTGTTTTGCAAGAACAAAGAGGCAATGATAGGGTCCAAAATTGAGCTAGGGGGTGCAGCTCCACGGTAAAGTACTTGTCTAGCATGTGTGAGACCCTGGGTTCAATACCCTAGCTGAAAGAAAAAGTTCCAAATATTGTGGGTTTGTAGAAGTATTTGGTTGAGTATTTGTCAGGCAGTTATCTGTGTAGGTCCAAATATACCAGAATTGGCTAGGGATGTAGCTGAGTGCTAGAGTACTTGCTTAATATGTGCAAAGATTTTATGCTCAATACAAGGAAAAAATAATACAGAATCAAGTGAAGATTGGTAGAAACCATACTCAGTGAAGTCGAACACTTACTACATTCTTTTACCCTGGCAGAGTTCTCTTCAAATAAAATATCTCCTCTCAACCAGGTGCCACTGGTGATGCCTATAATCCTAGCTACTCAGAAGGCTGAGATCTGAGGATCATGGTTCAAGGCCAATCCAGGCAGGAAAGTCCCTGAGACTCTTATCTCCACTGAAAACCAGAAGTGGAACTGTGGCTCAAGTGGTAGAGCACTGGCCTTTAGCTGAAGAGCTCAGGGACAGTGCCCAGGCCCAGAGTTCAAGTCCCACGACTGACCAAAAAACCCCCCAAAACAAGAATCCATGAGGAAACACTGTCTCTATTCATGAACGTGCTTGCTTTTATTTCCCTCAGCATATTAGTGCTAAGACATTTCACACCCAATAGTGTCAAGTGACATGTGCTCATTTTACATCCACTAGGGGAGAAAGAAGGCTTGGACTTCGCCCAGCTCGTCCACGTGTGATGTTCACCATGGGTAGAGGCCTCTGACCTCGGAGGATGGATGGTTTTTGCTGGCTCAAGCAGGGAAATCCTCAGGTCTCCTTTTCCTGGGGTTTTGGTGGTCACTGTCAACAATCAGCTGGGGGTTGACATTTTGTATTGTTTTTATCAGCTTCTTCACTTCAGGATTCGCTTCATTTATTTTCAACCTGGGACATATGACACGGGAAGGTGGGAAAATGGTTAATATTACTCCAGGAAGATGCATCCCAAATTCCCAAGTTCATAAAGCTCTCGTGGTTAGACAATGTCACAGATCTCATTTATATAGCACTGGCCCCGTCTTGATTCTTCTGTGCAGTGACACAGGGTTCCATGTTGACTTTGTGGGTGGTGATTGCATTGTGTTTCAGCTGACAAGAGACACCAGTCTGGAATTCAGCCTGGGCTCTGTATCTGAGCTTTTGTGCTCAAAGCTGGTGCTCTTACCCCTTGAGCCACAACTCCACTTCCAGCTTTTTGGTGATTAACTGGAGACAAGAGTCATGGACTTTTTGGCCTGACCTGGTTTGGAACTGTGATCCTCAGATCTCAACCTCCTGAGTAGCTAGGATTATAGGTGTGAGCCACCTATAATGGCACCTGGTGGATTGTGTCCTTTTGACTTACAAGCCACCTTAAGGCTGAGATCACTGTGAACATACCGTCTATGTTCCTTCTACATAATTAGGATGTTAAGTCACCAGTCATCTTTGTTGCATCTGAGACTTTCTGGAGAGATGGTTTCCAGGGCTGATGCCGGTACCTAAAGCACTGGATGAGCCCTGTGTTGTGATTTCCCTAAGGAGATGGTGGCTGAGCACCGCTGCTCCCCTGGGTGAAAATCTAGGAAATCTGGATTTCCCACTGAGAACCGGCTTCATTCCAGACTCACCTTGGCCATCCGTGGGATGAAAGGAATGGACGATCAACCCTGGGCTGCGTGCAGATGGATGAGGCTGAGTGCCAGTGATGTCACGGTGCCTCAAACAATGCCACCACTCCCACACGCTACCCCCTCCAAAAGAAGAGGGAGGAGTCACCGCATACCTGAGTATCTGCAGGGAGCACCTTTGAAATTGCAAGGCTGTATACAGCAGCATTAATCCGTCAAACGCCAAGGTATTTTGTCCCAGATCCAGGGTGACCAGCCTCTGGTTTCCTAGAAGGGCCTCACTGAGCTCCTCGCAGCTGGTAGAAGTGATGGAGCAGCCCCACAGCCTGCGGGTGAGACGGGGGCCACGTGGGGATTCGGCCAGCGCTTTTGGGCAGAGACCAGGAAGAGCTGGTGAGTCAACCCTTTGCACGCGAGGTCTGTGGTGGACCACAGGGGCAACCTGGGTCCGCCTGGAGCACTGTCCCCCTGTGGGCAGGGAAGGACAGGTCACCCCCAGCCAAACGGCTGCCCCAAGCCTCACTCACCATAGACACTTGAGGCCGCACTGCGGGCTCTTCAGGGCCTGGCACAGGGCCCTCATGCCGGAGTCTCCCACCTGGTTCAGGCCCAGGTCCAAGTACTTGAGGCTCGCCCCCTGCTGGAGGAGCTGGGAGAGGTGCACGCAGCCGTCACTGCCCACATTGCAGTGCCACAGTCTGGGGGGGGATACACACAGGGCACCTGGTAAGTCCTGGCCCGTATGAGGCACAAGGCCATCATTATGCACCCCAAGCTGTGGGTCTGACTCAAGCTCCAGAGCCCAGATGCAGGAACACCATCAGAGTTTGGGGGGGGGGCAGCTGAGGGAGTGTCTCCCTTAAAGATGGACAGCTCCCAGGCCTGCTGGCATCAGCAAACAGAAAGCAGTGCCCAGAAGGGAGGACCATACCTGAGGGTGGGAGGTGGGCGGGGCAGCCTGCCTGACTCTTGGCAGGGTCTGGTGCTATCATGAGGTCTGTAGATGTGGAGGCCGAGTGTGAGAGTCCTCAGGAAAAGAATGTGATGTCGGAGAGAGACTCTGGGACCAGACCCTTTGCTGCTGGCCTTGAGACCAGAGGAGGGGGCAGTGGGCCAGGGAGGAGGAGGGATGGGGTGCTAGAAAAGAGCCCAGTAACAACCATTTCTTTTTTTTGGGGGGGGCCCGGTCGTGGGGCCTGAACTCTGGGCCTGGGCACTGTCCCTCAGCTCTTCAGCTCAAGGCTAGCGCTCTACCACTTGAGCCACAGCACAACTTCCGGCTTTTTTTCTTTTTTCTTATGTGGTGCTGAGGAATCGAACTCAGGGCCTCATGCATGCAAGGCAAGTGCTCTACCACTGAGCCACCTTCCCAGCCCCAAGTAACAACCATTTCTGATGGGTGCCCTCCAGAACCCTAATAAACCTGAGTCAGATGGCAGCCATTAAGGGTAGAGTGGCTTAGCACGTGCACATAAGTCCTCAGATCAATTCCCAGTCCACATGGACCCCCCACTCCCCGCATGTGTGTACCCTCCACCAACACTGCGGGGACTCACACCAGGCTCTGCAGTTGGCAGTCGGAGTGATTCAGGCCCTCACACAGGATTTTCACTCCGTCATCCCCGAGGTCATTGTCAGCCAGGCTCAGGTGTGTCAGCTGCTGGCTGACGATGAGGGTGGAGAGCAAATCCTCACAGCAGGCCCGTGTGAGCCCGCAGTTCTCCAGGCTGTTGGAGGGGTGCACGGGATGGGGGTGGAGAAGGGCGGTGAGACCATTCCCCCCACTCAGCCTTCTGGGCCCCTGTGGATGTCAGCCCCATCTCCATCCCAGGCTGGGAGCAACGATGGAGGGGGGGAGAAAGCCCCCCCACCCCGTGTCTTGCTCTCTCTGTAGCCTGGGTGCAGCCTCTGTGGCCTGGGTGCAGCCTGAGACTCACGTCAGCTTCCGCAGGACGCATTCTGGCCGCCTCAGGGTCTCGCACAGCAGCGTGGCACCCCGGTCCAGGATCTCATTGTTGGAGAGGTCCAGGCCCGTCAGGGGGCTGGCTTGGATCGTCAAGAAGAAGTCAGCCCACTGCTGAAATGTGGCCGAGCAAGCCCCCAGCCTGAGGGAGAAGTGGAGGCCAGTCACGCTCCAGCCTCCAACACCTGTGGAATGCCTTCTTGGTTCATGCTTGAACTCATTGCTATGTACCACCGCCCTGGTGGTCTGAGGCCCTGGTTGCCCCGGGTGGCACAGTGTGACACAGGGATGCAGAGTCACACTGTAGATGTCACACTGTGGATGTCACACTGTGGTCCTAGGACTGCAGATGGCAACACCGACTAGAAATGCAATCTGCAGCTGTTTTGCCTCTGGGCAGAGGCCAGCTAGACATAACTTTGTGTGTGTGTGCATGCATGTGTGCGTGTGCACACATGTGCACCAATACTGGGGCCTGAACTCAGGGCCCCGCACTCTCACTTGGCTTTTTTGCTCAAGGCTTGTGCTTTACCCCATGAGCCACAGCTCTGCTTCCTGTTCATTGGAGACCAGAATCTCACACCCTTCTTCCCTAAAGTCATTGCACAGCCTCACCGTTTCCACTCAAGGACCACACTCAGTGGAATCCTCACTGCCCTCTTGCCTCTGGCCTGCTCTCCAAGACACCATCCTTGACCTTGACCGGCTTACACCAGCAGGCTGATGAGTAAGCAGGGAGTGGCGGGTGGGGTACCTGAGGTCCTGCAGGTGGCATTTTGGGTGCATCAGGACTTGGCTCAACAAGGGCAGCAGGTCCCTGTGGCTGTCTCCTTGAAGGGTCAGATTCACGAGGGCCTCGGAACAACAGAGGCAGCTGCACAGGCTGAGCTGCGCCTCAGCCGGGGAAATATTACTGAGGCTAGGGAACAGAAAACGAAGAAGAGAAGCTAGAGTTTTTGTATTCTTATTGTACATTAAGTAGGGAACAAAGGGCTGCAATATAGTTTAGCTTGAAAACTTTACAATATTTGTGTGTGTGTGTGGGTGCACACACACACACACGGCTTGAACTTGGGGCCTTTGACTCTTTTTTTGTTGTTGGTCATGGTGCTTGAACACTGGACATGGGTGCTGTCCCTCAGCTCTTTAGCTCAAGGTGAGTGCTCTACCACTTAAGCCACAGTGCCACTTCTGGTTTTCTCATGGTTTATTGGAGATAAAAGTCTCATGGACTTTCCTGCCCAGGCTGGCTTTGAACCATGATCCTCAGATCTCAGCCTCTAGAATAGCTAGGATGAAAGGTGTGAGCCACCAGCGCCCAGCTAGGCCTTTGACTTTTCCCCCTCAAGGCTGGTGCTCTATCACTTCTTGAGCCACAGGACCACTTCCAGTTTTCTGGTAGTTCGCTGGACTTCCCTGCTTGGGCTGGCTTTGAACTGCAATCCTCAGATCTCAGCCTTCTGAGCTGTTAGAATTACAGGCATGAGCCATCAATGCTCAGCTTGGTTTTTAGTTTGATACAGGACTGGGTGAATCACTCACATGGAAGAACACTGGCCTGGCAAGCATGAGGGCCTGGGCTCAATCCCCAGCAGGGCACAAACAATGACTCTGAGAGATGCTCCCTCTTGACAAAGTTAAGGACCCAGAGCATCTCCATTTCCTATAACTTGGGGTACCTGGTTTGGATTCTAGAATATTCTGCCTATATCACATTCATGAGAGTCTTGGTGGCTCCCATGGGACTCCTGACTGGGGGGGGGGGGAGTGGTCAGCTGACTTACACCACCTCCTGGAGACTGTAGGCAGAGGCCAAGTGTTCACACAGAACCGCCACGGAGGAGTAACTCAGGCAGCTGTGGTGGATGTCCAGTCTGTTCAGATTCTGGTTTGAGAAAAACATGGTGCAAAGATCTGTCCAGAGAGCAAGCAGGACCTGGTCATCCTCGGGCCTGTGAACAAGAGTGATTCATGAAGCAACCCTGAGGACCGAGAAAAAGAAAACAATGATCCATGTTCATTCCTCATGGACAAAGCTTTAATGTTCTGCTAGAGGTGAGGACAAATGGGGACGGTGACTTGGGAAGGACACAGAGACAGCAAGTGGAGGAGAGATAGCCCCCCTCCAGAGTGCCTCTGGCCCAGTGCCGCCCCGGGCCTTGCCCTGAACCTTAATGGGAGGAAAGTAGGCATGAGGGAACATTCTTAACATGAGTCAGCGAGATAGAAGCATCTGGGCCTCTCGGCTAGAAACCCTGGGATGAGATGAAGGATAGGAGACCCTGGGGGAATTGACTGGAGGCTACTCTCCCAAGCAGGGGAGAACAAAATTTTTGTGTATGTGTGCCGGTTCTGGGGCTTGAACTCAGGGCCTGGGTGCTGTCCCTGAGAGTCTGAGCTCAAGGCTGGCGTTTTACCACTTTGTGCCACAGATGTACTTTTGGTCTTTTTGGTGGCTCACTGGAGATAAGAGTCTTACAGACTTTCCTGCCTGGGGTTGGCTTTGAACTGAGATCCTCAGATCTCAGCCTCCTGAGTAGCTGGGATAACAGGCGTGAGCCACTGGCCCCTGGCTGAGAGCAGAATTCTTACCTGTGGCCTTGAGCTGTGGATGGCAGCTGAACACCGTCCTCCGGGAACAGCCCCCTGGCCACCTGCACCGTGAGCTTGTGCAGGCCCGGACAGTGCTTGAGACCGAAGGACGCGTGCAGGAGATCCTGGCGGCTCTTCAGGATCACAGACATTTCCTCAAAGGGCGCCAGGGCCTCCGCCGCCAGCTCCTCATCCTGAGATTCATAGAGCCAGCCCAAGACCTCGCTCTGCTCCATCCGCAGGAGGAAGGGCCTGCTCTCCTCTGCCCCACACCCCAGCAGCTCCCGTCGGATCTCCAGGTCTATGCGGCAGCCAAAGGCCGCCTCCAGCTCCTGGGCCCTCTTCCTGTTCAGGAGGCCGAACAGGAAGCGGCCGGCCTGGGCCAGGTCGGGGTTCCGCGCACGTGCCTCTCTGGAGAGCAGCTTGCGCACGTCTTCTGGGTCGCGGCTGCTGGGCTGGCGGCCTTGGCCTTCACTGTCCTGGGGCTTCAGGATGTAGAACAGGGCGGCCAGAAGCTGCTGGACGCTGGGGTGGACGAAGTGGTAGCACCAGCGGCAGCCCCAGTCCTTCCGGATGATGTGATTGGTCAGGAAGGGCTGGAGGTGGGCCTCCTGCATCCCGAGTCTCTTGAGGTCCCCAGTGTGGAAAGTGGACTGCTGCGCGGTCAGCATGTGCGCGGCCAGGCAGCACAGGGTCTCCAGCTGGGCAGCCGGGGCTGGGCCTCTGGGGCGGAGCTGGCGGTGGAGGAATCGGAGAATCAGGGCGGTGGGGCTGTGGCAGGCTGCCGCGGGGTCCTCGCCCCCCTCCAGCAGCGGCTTCAGACACGCGCACAGCAGTCTGCATGCGGCGGGCATCCGGCTCATGGCTAGCAGGGCTTCGTTGCTCCGCACGGCCGCCAGGGCTCTCTGGGCCTGGGCCTGGTCTCTGAAATGCCTGCGGAAGTACTCCCACGTCTCCGCCTCCGAGAAGCCGTCCACGTTCACCAGGACCGGCTGCTCCAGCAACAGCAGCAGCTCCTGCAGCGCCCGGGGCCGCGTGGTGACCAGCAGGGTGGCGTTGGGCAGCAGCATGCGCTTCAGCAGGCTGCTCAGCAGGACCGGCACCGGCTTGCGCTGCCCCCAGTGCGTGGAGATGCCCCGGATCATCTCCCCGGGCCTGTACCTCAGCTCGTCAAACCCGTCCACGATGAGCAGCACCTCGGCCGCACCCAGCAGGGCCCGCAGCACGTCCTTGTTCATGTCTGGGAGGCCCTCGAAGAGGAGTTGGTGCAGGTTCTTGACCTGGTGGTGGCGCAGCTCCTTGCAGCTCAGGTAATGGGCCCACTGGAAGGCGGGGCCCAGGCGTCCCTCGGCCCAGTCCAGAATTAGCCTCTTCACCAGCGTGGTCTTTCCGGCGCCCGTGGGTCCCTGCAGCACCACCGTGCGTGGCCCGAGGAGCCCTGGCCGCCGGAGGGGGTCGCACAGCCGGAGGAGGCTCCTGTAGCTCTCTGTGAGCAGGTAGGACTTCTTGTACTCCCCCGGCCAAAAGTTGTTAGCCCACAACCTCTGGAATTTCTTCAACACCATTTTTCTGTATATGTCTTCTACCCACATTGGTAGGAAGGTAAGACAGACAGACAGACAGACAGACAGACAGACAGACAGACAGACAGACAGACAGACAGGGCATGGTGCTGTTACTCCTTAGGAAACCTACAAAAAGGATCTATTTAGGTGTAGTAGAAAGGTGACATCAGACACTAGTGTCAACTCACTACTATGCACCAGACAGGATGGATAAATGGAGCAGTAAAATCTCTGCTCCGAAGTTATTCTTCAATAAAGCCACATGCTGTTACACTAGTCAGGACACTACTCTTTCTGGACCACACGTGACAGATGTCTCCACCTTCTCATCTGTGAGTTGCTATTGTTTCAGTTGCAAAGAAAAACAAAAACACCGGGAAAATCCCCAGTGGCATCCATTTTCCTGAACATGCTATGATTTCTTGTTTCTTTATGCCCAAGTAATATTCCACAGTTCCAGCTTTTTTTCTTTATTCCTCTTCATTCTTTTCTACTGCTTTGTACTCCCTTCAAGTACTTGGCACACAGGAGTGGAAATACCACCACGGACCTCCCTTGCACCACTGGTCAAGGGATGATGGCATTGAGAAAATTCAGCCATAAATACTTCCTACATAACATGGGAAATTGAGAAAATGGAGAGGGGCTGGGAAGGTGGCTCAGTGGTAGAGCGCTTGCCTTGCATGCATAAGGCCCTGGGTTCGATTCCTCAGCACCACATAAGCAAAAAGAAAAAAGCCAGAAATGGCATTGTGGCTCAAGTGGTAGAGCACTAGCCTTGAGCTGAAGAGCTGAGGGACAGCGCCCAGGCCCAGAGTTCAGGCCCCATGACCAGACCCCCCTTCCCCCCCAAAAAAGAAAAGAAAATGGAGGGGAGGAGTGAGGAGGGATGGGGGAGGGAGGGAGGGAGGGATGCTGTCCATTAAGACGCCTTGTACTCATAAGTTGGTTTGTGGCAATCTGTGGAGTGCTAACTCCTTTGTACTACTACTACTTGAAGATGGCAAAAAATATATAATTCTAGGGCTGGGAAGGTGGCTCAGTGGTGGAGTGCTTGTCTTGCATGCATGAAGCCCGGTTCAATTCCTCAGTACCACCTACACAGACAAAGCTGGAAGTGTTGTTGTGGCTCAAGTGGTAGAGCGCTAACCTTGAGCAAAGAAGCTCAGGGACAGTGCCCAGGTCCTGAGTTCAATCCCCAGGACTGGGGCAAAATATATATATATATATTCTAAAAGTAGAAATGGCAGGGTCTGAGGGACACCCTAGACAGCATTCTTGTACCTCCCTGGCAGCTGAATTCTAATACTCTCGGTGATTCCCTGTCTCTTCTGTTCATGATGTGGGAAATGGGATTGGAGCAGGAAAGAGGGTTTGCTTGTATTTTTGAGACCAACCTGGTTTTCTCTTGTTCACCTTTGCTTGTTTCCACAGGAATAAAAAACACTCGTGTGGGCTCATCAGGATCCCTCCCAGAGTCATGGCTACGTCTGGAATTAAACACAAAAGGAGGTAGTGGCTGGGGTGCCTGGGTAGGATTGCTGGAGAGCCCTGTGCCGTGGCAGGTGCCAGTGCTCAAAGAACCGTCAATGCTCAGTTCTGACACGTGTACCCACCGGGGCCACAGAACCACTGTAGACAGAGTGGCCATGGCCCAAACCACCCTTCAGTCAATACTATATGGAGCCAGGCATTGCTGGCTCACGTCTGTCATCCCAGCTACTCAGGAGGTTGAGATCTGAGGATCAAGGTTCAAAGCCAGGCTGGGCAGGGAAGTCTGTGCGACTCTGATCTCCAATAAACCACCAGAAGATGGGAAGTGGTGCTATGGCTCAAGTGGTAGAGTGCTAGCCTTAAGCTGAAGAGCTGAGGGACAGTGCCCAGGCCGAGTTCAAGTCCCACGACCGGAAAAAAAAAAAAAAAAAAAAGGATTTGGAGTCAGGTCTTTTTTTTTTTTTTTTTGTCTATTATGGGGCCTGGGCACTGTCCCTCAGCTCTTCAGCTGAAGGCTAGTGCTCTACCACTTGAGCCACAGCGCCACTTCTGGCCTTTTCTGCTTATGTGGTGAAGAGGAATCGAACCAGGGCTTCATGCATACAAGGCAAGCACTCTACCACTGAGCCACCATCCCAGCCACCCAAGTCATATTCTTAAATACATTTGTGATGTCAAATCACTATTTTGGCCAGGATGAGAAAACTTTTCCTTTCCCCCTTTTTTTTTATTTTCCTGTGACTTTTTTTTTTTTTTTTTTTTTGGTCAGGTGTGGGACTTGAACTCTGGGTCTGGGAGCTGTCCCTCAGCTCTTCAGCTCAAGGAGAATGCTCTACCACTTCAGCCACTTCTGGTTTTCTGGTGGTTTATTGGAGATAAGAGTCTCACAGACTTCCCTGCACTGGCTGGCTTTGAACCGTGAGCCTCAGATCTCAGCCTCCTGAGTAGCTAGGATGACAGTGATGTTGGGGTTAGAACTCAAGATTCACACTTGCTAGTGCTCTACCACTTAAGCCATGCCCCCCATTCTTTTTTGCTTTAGCTATTATTATTATTATTTGGATAGGGTCCAGTGTTGGTCCCTTTCAGGGATGCCCTGGACTGGGATCTTCCTCCTGTTATTTCTCAGGCAGTTGAAATCATGGCCGTGTACACCATCCCCACTTGTTGGGTAAGATGCCGTCTCACTAAGTTTTGCCCAGGTTTAGCCTTGAACCACAATCCTCCTGACCTCTGCTTCCCACCCCAAGTAGCTGAGATTACAGATGTCAGCCACTCAATTCAGACAATATTTCCTGCCTCCCTGACCATCTTGCCTCGTGCTTTTAAAAGCACAGACACAATGACAGGTAATGAAACTGAATGGATACGTTGTGTTCAAATAAAGACTGTGGAGGTGCGTGCCTGTAATCCCAGCATTTGGCAGGTAGAGAATCATGACTTTGTGGCCAGCCCAGGCTCCAGAGTGAAACTGTGTGCACACATATGTACGTACAAATGGGCACACACATTCACACACGCATTGTAGTACACAACCTACAACCTTAGTCACTCAGTGTAAAATCTTGGATTACTAAAAGCGACCCTCCCCCCACATGCTGCAATCAGACACAAGGCATGAAAATTGTCTGTGTGGTTAACTTACTGAGTTCTGGACCGGCTTCACTAGAAGAGCTTGAGGAGGCGTCTGAAAAAGGAAGGGGTGCCGGATGTTTGCATGGTGTACACCTGGCACTGGCACAGTCACAAGCCCCCCTCTGTACCCCCTCCAGCTCCAGATTCCTCATCTCCAGGGGTCAGTAGCCTGCAGGAGGCTGAAGCTCTCACCTGTCCCCAAAAGACAGACCACATTAGGCTAAGGAGTGATCTCTACCTGGAAGAAAATTGGTCATTTGAAAAAAGAGCAGCCACGGGGCTGGGAAGGTGGCTTAGTGGTAGAGTGCTTGCCTTGCATGCATGAAACCCTAGGTTCTATTCCTCAGCACTATATAAGCAGAAAAAGCCAGAAGTGGCACTGTGGCTCAAGTAGTAGAGCGCTAGTCTTGAGCTGAAGAGTTGAGGGATAGCGTCCCAGCCTATAGTTCAGGCTCCACAACTGACAAAAAAAGAAAAAGAAAAAAGAAAAAAAGAAAGCCAAAGACTTAAAAAAAGAGCAGCTGGGTACTGGTTGCTCACGCCTGTCATCCTAGCTACTCAGGAGGCTGAGATCTGAGGATCAAGGTTCAAAGCCAGCCCTGGGCAGGAAAGTCCATGAGACTCTTATCTCCAATAAACCACTAGAAAACCGGAAGTGGCACTGTGGCTCAAGCGGTAGAGCACTCACCTTGAGCTGAAGAGCTGAGGGACAGTGCCCAGGCCCAGAGTTCAAGCCCCATGACCGACAAAAAAAAAAAAGGGCAATCATTTCTTTTTTTAAAGGCTGAGTAATATGCTCCTCCTTCTTCCTTGTCTGGCCTGTGCTGGGGGCATGGCAAGGGCGGTTCATGCCCTCACACTAGCCACCGGAGGAAGGGAATCGGGGCGTGCTGGAAAATGAGAACAGTGAAAATCGCAGATGACATCGAGAATGGGATCGTGAACACATTTCAGCTGACAGGGAGAAAGAATGAAGATGTGAGACCAGAGGTGGACAAGCCATGGCACCAGCCACAGGCCGGAAAGACAGGTGTCCACAGACTTCAAGGTGCCACATTTGTGCCCGGGAAGGTTGGATCCCGAAGGGCTCTGTCATCTCTGCCCATCTAATGCCCTCTGCGCCTTCCCCCTTCCTCCCCCCCACCCCGACTTGGTGCCGATCCTCCCTGCTGACCAGTTAGCTCCTCCTCCACCATCTTGGCCAAGTCAGCCCGGTTGATGTTCTCAAAGATATTCACAGCCACCCTCTCCACCCAGGCTGGGGGGCAGTGGGTGGTGAGGATCTCCACCAGATCCTTGGCACTGGCTTCAGTCATCTCCGCCTGGGGGACATCCTGGAGCTCATGTTGCTGGGCAAAGAGGCCAAGCTGGGACTTGAACTCGCTCAGCTCCTCCTCACACAGCTGCTCCAGGACAGCCTGCAGGTTGAAACTCAGCTTGGGGTCCGCTGTGGCCACATCTGCTGCCATTCTGTTATGCTGTGGGAGCTGAGCTGTACAAAAGACAGACAGACAGACCTTTCTCAAACCCTGGATACCTCTGCCCAGACACCTCTTGCTCATTCTGCCCCTTTGGAAACTCCTCAAAGGAGGTTAAATTCCCTGTCTTGACAAAAGGCTGCTGCCTCCGCCTCCTCCTCCTCCGCTAGTCCTGAGTCTCACGGACTTTCCTACCTGGGCTGGCTTTGAACCATGATCTTCAGATCTCAGCCTCCTGAGAAGCTAGGATTCCAGGCACCCAGCGAAGAGGCTAAAGTCTTACTTTAATGATGAAATGGAGGTCTACAGCCAGTTTAAGGGAAGGCTTGAAAATGAGTGATTGAAGGAGCCTGGTTTCAGTACACAGGTGAATGGGTGAGTTTTACTTTCAGAGGGTAAAACACACCTCTAGGAGACAGATATGAATCACCTGCATCTGAAGTTCTGAGGCTGGGTGGAACTGGTCTCAAGAGGCTCCATCATCTCAGTTATGGGAGGCAATGCCTCCTTGAATGGAAGATAGATGCTCAGAAAAGCCAGAGTTCCCCAAAGCTCCAAGCATAGGACGGGGATGGCAGTGTGCAGACCGTAGCCCTCACAACAAGGGGACCCCAGCTGTCTGCAAGTCTCTTGGCCAGTGCCTGCCACCTCCCTCCCCCCATCCCCAACCCTGGCCTGTGCACCTCTGACCTCACACCCCGGTTCCAGGAGGAGAAAAACGTGGTTCCATGTCCCAGAGAAGAGTTCTCATGGAGACCCCAGTTACCCTTCAAGGAGTGACATCCTGCATTTAAAGAAGAGAGGAAGAATTTCATCCTAGAGACAACCAAGTGAAGAAATATGGACATGAAGCACGGCTCTTACCTCTCCGAAACTGAGGCCAATGCAGAGTGTTGCAGGCAGCTCTGATAAAAAAGGACTACCTTTTGCACCCCAGCCCTGTGATTGGTCCCCAGGAACCAGTCACTGCTCTGTGATTGGTTCCTGGAAACAGCCAGCTCTGTGATTGGACTTCAGGAACCAACAGGCTCTGTGATTGGTCCCCTGGAAACCACTGGCTTAGTGATTGGTTCCTGGGAATCAGCCAGCTCTGTGACTGGTCCTCAGGACCAGCACATTGCTGAGAAATTGACTCCCTAATGATTACCAATAAACAAAACTCGAGCTTCTTGCTCTCCCCTCCATGATTATTGTCTGCAGCTAAGCTACCACCTCTGTGTCAGTCCAACTCATTTTTGCCAAGGGTACCCAAGTCTCTGTGCCCAGGTGTCTGTCCTCTTTGTTTCCAGGTGCCTGCCTCCTGAGCGTGCCTGTCTGTCCATCTGTCCAAGTGTACATCTTCCTGCTTCTCTCAGGAAACCCATTGCCTGTCTTATGTAGCAGGACAACAGAGTAGTCTTAGTACCAGGTCCTGGGCCTGCTGGACTGGCACAACAGAACAGCTTGGCTCTAAGCTGGGGCCCCTGAGTTAGGGGCTTTGGAGTCCTTTAGATGCATGTGTGTGAATTTTTGTTTATTCTTCCTTGCAATTGTCAGCATCAGATGCGGGTTAAACTGACCTATCTAGCCATGATTTTGTGGCGTCAGTTCCCGGTGACTCTGCTTTTAGGCCATTTTTTTTGGTGGGGGGAGGAATCTCTTAAAAATGCCCCAGATGATTGTAATGGCAGCTAAGTTTAAGTGCTCCTTGCTTAGTACTTTCAGCTGTCTCCTGCCTTCCCAGCTACAGCATAAGGCCCACTTGCCTTTCACGTTAAAAGTCCAGAAAAGCCAAGCTCATCTGTTTTACACTAGCAATATTAATTCTGTAGGTATAGAAATAAGAGTGCTTGTGAGAGTTTGGGGTTTTCCCTACAATTTTGGATTTTCCAGCTTGCTTTTTATCATATCAGAACCAGTATACCTGCATCTACATATCTATCTATTTCTGTGTCTTATGAAGAGTCACTAGAATAATACAGTATGGTATAAAACTAACACAAAAGAATAGCTCCAAACCAGCAAGACAGCATAATTCCTACATGAGATCTAAAATTCCCTGATTGCCCTGCGTTGGAGTGGAGAGCACAGGAGAAACACATTTTTACCACCAATACGATTCAGCATAGCCAAAGCATCATTTTGATATGTAATCACTAATAAAAACAATTTTGCTAGCCGGGCGCTGGTGGCTCACTTCTGTAATCCTAGCTACTCAGGAGGCTGAGATCTGACGATCGTGGTTCAAAACTAGCCCGGGAAGGAAAGTCTGTGAGACTCTTATCTCCAATAAACCACTCAAAAAACCGGAAGTGGCGCTCTGGCTCAAGTGGTAGAGCACTTGCCTTGAGCTGAAGAGTTCAGGGACAGCTCCCAAGCCCAGAGTTCAAGCCCCACCACTAACCAAAACAAAACAAAACAATTTTGCTATTCTGTACCTCAGTCTTTCATACTGAAGATTCAAAAGCTGGTTCTGTACTTCACACTTAACACCACATCTTGGAGTTTGTGTGTATGGGGGACTCAACAAACCATGCTTCCAGCATTCAGCAACCAAGGGTCAGCAGACAGAGCCTTCCTGATGAGCTGGCCCAGACCCCCGACAGGAAAATGACCTCTGACTATTTCTCACTCTGTCATCTGTGGCCTTCCCTTGTCCCTGCCTGTGTTCTGTTAATTTGCTATCATGGCTCCCAGAACTCAGGGAAATGCATTATATTCACCCACTTCTTTTTATTTATATATTTATTTGCCAGTTCTAGGGCTTGAACGCAAGGCCTGGTCACTGATCCTGAGCTTCTTTTGCTCAAGGTTAGCACTCTACCACTTGAGGCACAGCATGATGTTTTCTGTGTATGTGGTCCAGAGGAATCAAACCCAGGGCTTCCTGCATGCTAGGCGAGCACTCTACCACTGAGCCACATTCCCAGCCTTCATCCGCATCTTACAGAGGGTGTGCCCTCAGCTCCTCCTCTGTGCCTACAGCTCCTCCTCTGCACTCTCAGTTCCTCCTCTGCACCCCAGCTCCTCCTCTGCACTCTCAGCTCTTCCTTTGTGCCCTCAGCTCCTCCTCTGCACCTCAGCTCCTCCTCTGCACTCTCAGCTCCTCCTCTGCACTCTCAGCTGCACCTCTGTGCCCTCAGCTCCTCCTCTGCACCCCAGCTCCTCCTCTGTACTCTCAGCTCCTCCTCTGTGCCCTCAGCTCCTTGTCTGCACCCTCAGCTCCTCGTCTGCACCCTCAGCTCCTCCTCTGCATCCTCAGATCCTCCTCTGTGCCCTCAGCTCCTGTGCGGTGGCCTCAGCTCCCCCTCTGCGCCTTCAGTTCCTCTTGTGTGTCCACAGCTCCTCTGCACACGCAGCTCTTCTGCTGTCCCCTCAGCTCCTCCATGCACCCTCAGCTTTTCCTCTGAGCCCTCAGCTTTTCCTCTGAGCCCTCATCTCCTCTGAGCTCTCATCTCCTCTGAGTGTGCAGCTCCTCTTCTGCATCCTCTGCTCCTCCTCTGCACCTTCAGCTCCTCATCTCCTCTCTCAGCTCAGCTGCACCTGCAGCTCCTCCTCTGCACCCTCAGTTCCTCCTCTGTGCCCGCAGCTACTTCTAATGCTCTGTGCTCCTCCTATGCACCCTCAGCTCCTCCTCTATGCCCTCACCTCCTCCTCTGTGCTCACAGCTCCTCCTCTGTACCTGCAGCGTCTCCTCTGAACACTTAGCTCCTCCTGTGCACCCTTAGATCCTCCTGTGCACCCTCAGTTTCTCCTCTGCACTCTTAGATCCTTCTCTGCACCCTCAGCACTTCCTCTGCAACCTCAACTCCTCCACTTTGTCCTCAACTCCTCTGAGACCTCAGCAACTCCTCTGCACCTTCAGCTGATCCTCTGCACCCTCAGCTCTTGCTCTGCATCTTCAAATCCTCCACTTTGCCCTCAACTCCTCCTTGGCGCCCTCAGGTCCTCCTCTGCACACTCATTTATGTGCCCTCAGCTCCTCCTATGAGCCCTCAGCTCCTCCTCTGCATCCTCAGCTCCTCCTCTGCACCCTCACCACCTCCTCTGCGCTCTCAGCTCCTTTGCGCCTGCAGTTCCTCCTCTCTTCCCTCAGCTCCTCCTGTGCACTCTCAGCTCCTCCTCTGCACCCTCAGCTTCTCCTCTGCACCCTGAACTTCTCCTCTTCACCCTCAACTCTTCCACTTTGTCCTCAAGTCCTCCTCTGCACCATCAGCTCCTCCTCTGCACCTGCAGCTCCTCCTATGCACCCACAGCATCTCCTCTACTCCAGCAGCTCCTCCTCTCCACCCTCAGATATTCCTCTGTGCCCTCAGCTCCTCCTCTGCACCCTGAGATCCTCCTCTGCACACTCTGCAACTCCTCTGCACCCTCAGCTCCTCCTCTACACCCTCATCTCTGCACCCTCAGCTCCTCTGCACCCTCATATCCTCCTCTGCACCCTGAACTTCTCCTCTGCACCTGCAGTTCATCCACTGCACCCTGAGCTCTTCCTCTTCGCCCTCAGCTCCTCTGTACTCTCAGTTCCTCCTCTGAACCCTCATCTTTGCGCCCTCAGCTCCTTCCATGTGCCCTCTCCTCCTCCTCTGCATCCTCAGCTCCTCTGCGCCCTCAGCTCCTCCACTGTGCCCTCAGGTCATTTGTGCCTGCAGCTCCTCCTCTGTACCCTCATATCCTGCTCTGTGTCCTCAGCTCCTCTGCACCCTCAACTACTCTGCATCCTCAGCTTCTCCTCTGTGCCCTCAACTACTCTGCACCCTCAGCTCATCCTCTGTGCCTTCAGTTACTCCTCTGGACCCTCAGATCCTCTTCTGTGCCCTCAACTCCTTCTCTGCACCCTCAGCTCCTCCTGAGCACATTCAACTCCTCCTCCCTGCCCTCAGCTCCTCTTTTGTGCTCTCAGTTCCTCTGCACCCTCAGGTCCTGTCACCCTCAGCTCCTCCTCTGCACCATCAGCACTTACTCTGCAGCCTCAACTCCAACACGTGGCCCACAACTCTTCTGCATCCTGGCTCCTCCTCTGCCCCCTCAGCTCCTCCTCTGCAAACTCATCTCTGTACCCTCAGCTCCTCTTCTGCCCCTCAGATCCTCTTCTGTGCCCTCATCTACTCTTTGACCTCACCTTCTCCTCTGCGCCATCACCTACTCTGCACCTCAGCTCCTCCTCTGGGCCCTCAGCTTCTTCTCTGGGCCCTCAGCTAATCCTCTGCTCCTGCAGCTGTCCTGTGCTCCCACAGCTCCTCCTCTGTGCTCTGAGCTCCTCCTATGCACCCTCAGCTCCTCCTCTTTGACCTCAGCTCCTCCTCAGCATGCACAGTTCCTTCTCTATGCCTGAAGCTCCTCTTCTGCACAGTAAGGGCCTCCTGTGTGCCCGCAGCTCCTCCTCTGCACCATCAGCTCTTCCTCTGCATCCTCAACTCCTCCACATTGCCCTTAAATCCTCCTCTGCTTCTTCAACTCCTCCTCTGCACCCTCAGCTCCTCCTTTGCATCCTCAGCTCCTTCTTTGCAAGCTCAGCCCCTCCTCGGCACCCTCATCTCATGTCCGTCCTTAGCTCCTCTTCTGTGCCCGCAGCTCATCCTCTGCATTCTGAGCTCCACCTCTGTATCCTCAGCTCCTCCTCTGCATCCTCACCTCCTCTTGTGCGCATTCAGCTCCTCCTGTACACCCTCAGCTCCTTCTCTGCTCCCTCAGCTCATCCTCTGCTCCCTCAGCTCCTCCTCTGCACCATTAGTTCTACCCCTGGGCCCTCAGCTCCTCCTCTGGGCTTTCCACTCCTTGAGTCCTCAGCAACTCTGTGCAGGCAGCTCCTGCTCTGTACCCTCAGCTCCTCCTCTGTGCCCTCATGTACTCATCTGCACCCTCAGCTCCTTCTCTGCACATACATCTCTTCCTATGCACCCTCAGTTCCTCCTCTGCGTCCTCAGGTCTTCCTCTGGGTGCTTAGGTCCTCCTTTGCACCCTCAGCTCCTCCTCTGCTCCTGCAGTTCCTCCTCTGCATTCTCAGCACCTCTTCAGCACCCTCAGTACCTCCTCTGTGCCCTCCGCTCCTCCTCTGAGCCTTCAGCTTCTCTTCTGCACATTAAGCTCCTCCTCTCTGCCCTCAGTTCTTCCTCTGCACCCTCTGCTCCTCCTCTTCACCCTCATCTCCTCCTGTGCACCCTCAACTCCTCCTTTGTGCCCTCAGCTCCTCCTACCCACCCTCAGGTCATCCTCTGTGCCCTCAGTTCCTGCTCTGTGCCCTCAGCTTTTCCTCTGCACCCGCAACTCCCCCGCTGCACCCTCTGCTCCTCTTCTCCACCCTCAGCTCCTTTCTGGCCCCCAACTCCTCTTCTGAGCCCTCAGCTATTCCTCTGCGCCCTCAGTTCCTCCTCTGCACATTCAGCTCCTCCTCTTTGCACTCAGTTGTTCCTCTGCACCCTGAGCTCCTCCTCTATGCTGGCAGATCCTCGTCTGCACAGTCAGTTCCTCCTTGGTTCCCTCAGCTCCTCTTCTGCACCCTCAGCTCTTCCTCTGTATCTTCAACTCATCCACTTTGCCTTCAATTTCTCCTCTTTGCCCTCAGCTTCTCCTCTGCACCCTCAGCTCCTCCTCTGCACATTAAGCTCCCCCGCTTTTAACTGAGCTCTTCCTCTGCACCTTGAGCTCCTCCTCTTCGTCCTCAGTTCCTCCTCTACACGCTAAGCTCCACCTCTGCAAACACAGATCCTCTGCATCCTCACTTCCTCCTGTGCACCCTCAGCTCATCCTGTGGGCCTTCAGCCCCTTCTCTGAGCCCTCAGCTCCTCCTCTGCATCCTCAGGTCCTCCTCTGAACCCTCAGCTCCTCCTGTGCGCCCTCAGCTCCACCTTTTTATCTTCAGCTCTTTCTCTGCACCCTCAGCTCCTCCTGTGCACCCTCAGTTCCACCCTTGCACCCTCAAGTCTTCCTCTGGGCCCTCCTCTCCTTACATCCTGAGCTCCTCTGTGCAGGCAGCTTCTCCTCTGTGCCCTCGGGTACTCCTCTGCATCCTCAGCTCCTCCTCTCTGCACATTAAGCTCCTCCGCTTTTAACTGAGCTATTCCTCTGCACCCTCAGCTCCTCCTCTGTGCCCTCAGGTGCTCCTCTGTGCCCTCAGTTCCTGTTCTGTGCCCTCAGCTTTTTCTCTGTACCTGCAACTCACCCGCTGCACCCTCTGTTCTTCCTCTCCACCCTCAGCTCCTCCTCTGTGCCCCCAACTCCTCCTCTGAGCCCTCAGCTACTCCTCTGAACCTTGAGTCCTCCTCTATACCCTAAGCTCCACTGCGGCACCCACAGATTCTCCTCTGCATCCTCACCTCCTGTGCACCCTCAGCTCCACGTCTTTACCCTCAGTTCTTTCTCTGCATCCTCAGCTCCTCCTCCCCACCCTCAGCTCCTCCTCTGTGCCCCCAACTCCTCCTCTGAGCACTCAGCTATATTTTTTTGCCTTTAGCTCCTACTCTGCACACTCAGCTCCTCCTCTGGGCCCTCATCTCTTTGTCTACACGTTGAGCTCCTCCTCTTCGACCCCAGCTCCTCCTCTGCACCCTCAGCTCCTCCTATGTACCCGCAGCTCCTCCTCTGTACCCTCATCTCTTCCTCTGCACCTTCACCTCCTCCACTTTGCCCTCAAATACTCCTCTGCACCCTCAGCTCCTCCTCTGCACACTCAATTCTTCCTCTGCACAATCAGCTCCTCCTCTGCACCCTCAGGTCCTCCTTTGTGCCCCCAACTCTCCTCTGAGGCCTCAGCTATTCCTCTGTGCCCTCAGCTTCTTTGCCCTCAGCTCTTCCTCTGTACCCCAAGCTTGTCCTCTTCATTCTCAACTATTCTTCTGCTCCCTCAGCTCTTCCTTTGCACTCTGAGCTCCTCCTCTACACTCCGAGCTCCTCCTCTGCACGGTCAGCTCCTCCTTTGTGCCCTCAGTTTCTCCTCTGCACCCTCAGCTCTTCCTTTGCACCTTCAGCTCCTCCGCTTTGCTCAACTCCTCCTCTGCTCCCTCAGCTAATCCTCTGCACCCTCAGCTCCTCCTCTGCACACTCAGCTTCTCCTCTTTGCCCTCAGCTCTTCTCTGTACCTTGAGCTTCTCCTCTTGGTCTTCATCTCCTCCTCTTCACCCTCATCTCCTCCTTTGTGCCCTCAGCTCCTCCTCTGCACCCTCAGTTCATCTCCTTTGTCCTCAGCTACTCCTCTGTTCCTGCATCTGCTCCTCTGAACCCTCAGCACCTCCTCTGTGCCCACAACTCCTTCTCTGCGCCCTCACCTCCTCCTCTGCACCCTCAGCTCCTCCTCTGCACCCTCAGCTCTGCCTCTGCACCTTCAAATCCTCCACTTTGCCCTCAATTGCTCCTCTGTGCCCTCAGCTTGTCCTCTGCACACTCGGCTCCTCCTGTTTGCCGTCAGATCTTCCTCTGCATCCTGAGCTTCTCCTGTTCGACCTCAACTATTCCTTTGCTCCCTCAGCTCCTCCTCTGCCCATTCAGATCCTCCTCTTTGCCCTCAGCTCTTCCTCTGCACCCTGTGATCCTCCTCTTCGCCCTCATCTCCTCCTGTGCACCCTCAACTCCTCCTCTGAGTGCTCAGCTCTCCTCTGCATCCTCAGCTCCTCCTTTGCACCCTCACCTCCTCCATGTTGCCTTCAACTCTCTGTCTGGTCCCTCAGATCCTCCTCTGTACCCTCAGCTCCTGTGTGCCCTCAGCACCTCTTATGTGACCTCAGAACCTCCTGTCTGCCATCAGCTCTTCCTCTGCATCATCAGCTACTCCTCTGCTTATCAGTTCCTCCTGTGTACCCTCAGCTCCTCCTCTGTACAAGCAGCTCCTTTCTTTGCCCTCAGTTACTCCTCTGCACCCTCAGCTCCTTGTCTGTGTCCACACCATCTCTGCACATTCAGTTCCTCCTCGGCACCCTAAGCTCTTCTGCACCTTCAACTCCTCCACAATCCCCTCAACTCCTACTCTTCACCCTCAGCTCCTCTGCACACTGAGCTCCTCCCTTTTGCCCTCAGTTATTCCTCTGCACCCTCAGCTCATCCTCTGCACCCTCAGCTTCTCCTCAGCACCCTCAGCTCTTCCTCTGCACCTTCAACTCCTCCACTTTATCCTCAACTCCTCATCTGCATCCTCAGCAACTCCTCTGCACCCTCAGTCCTTTGCCATCAGATCTTGCTCTGCACTCTGAGCTCTTCCTCTTCGGTCTGAACTCATCCTCTACGTCCTCAGCTCCTCCTTTGCACCCTCAGTTCCTCCTTTGCACCCTCCGCTCCTCCTTTAGGTGGGGTGGGTGGGGTAGAGACAGTTTTCGGGAAGGTAAGCTATCTCTTCTCTTTCTCTCATTATTTTTCAGACAAAGGATAGGACCTCATCAGAGCGTTGCAGGCTCCCTGATAAAGACTGATCAGGATAAGGTGACAAGCAGGTATTTAAAATCATGGGGCATTCCCAGTCAAGAAATAAGGAATTATTTCTCTCTGTGCTAAAACATATGTTGGAAAGTAGGGGTAATCATGTTTCTAAAAAGGCTCTTGTGGAGTTTTATGAGTTTGTTTTAAGGGTTTCACCCTGGTTTCCTGAGGAGGGAAGCTTGTCTCTGCAAGATTGGAAGAAAGTTGGAGTGGAATAAAAAAGTACTATAAAAAACATGCCCCTGAAGAAGTCCCCCCACCTGCTTTTTCAATCTGGTTACAGGTAAAGGACATGCTTACAGATAAGACTGAGATGGAACTCTTAGCTGAACAAGCTCTGTCTGAAAATAATGATGAGACTGCCCCTTTAACATCTGGTAAAGGGAAAAATGACAAAAATTATAATACTATAAACAAGGATGAGGTAGGAAGTGGTGTCAATTTGTTGGAAGCTTTACCTGATGATGATTGCTATGAAGATAACGTTACTTGTTGGGAAACATATGAAGGGCAAATTGATTATGATGAAGGAAAGGATTGTTTTAGGAAAAATAAAATAAAAAGAGGTCCTATGGTGTATATATACCACATTTTCTTGATCCATTCATCTACTGAGGGGCATCTGCATTGGTTCCATATCTTAGCTATGGTAAATAATGCTGCAATAAACATAGTTGTGCTGGTAGCTTTAGTGTGGTCTTGTTTGTAAGCATTTGGGTAAATGCCCCAAAGTGGGATTCCCCAAATAGCAAAAACGCTCCTCAACGGAAAGAACACTGCTGGAGGAATATCAATGCCAAATTTCAAACTCTACTATAAAGCCATAGTAATCAAAACAGCTTGGTACTGGCACAAGAACAGACCTCAGGAACAATGGAATGGAATTGAAAACCCAGAAATGAACCTACAGACCCATAGCCATCTAATCTTTGATAAGGGAGCTAAAAAAATAGAATGGAAGAAAGACAACCTCTTCAGTAAATGGTGCTGGCAAAATTGGTTAATTACTTGTAGAAAACTAAAGCTAGATCCTTATATATCACCCTGCACCAGAATCAACTCCAAATGGATCAAAGACCTCAGAGTCAAAGTAGACACTCTGAAAACATTACAGGATGGAATAGGAGAAACCCTAGGTCTATTTTTATTTTTATTTTTATCCAACTATTTTTATCTTTATAAACTCCTGTATAAGGAAATGGTTCTTTGGTTGGTTCAGGAAATATGATGTTACTAATTTTATATTTTGTGTGAAACCACCATCTATTCCCTATAACGTAAGTTGGACTAAACTTAATCATAACTTTTGGGAGAATCTTTCTTTTTCTCTTATAATCAGAGGTCCCCCCCTTTTTTTAGAACTCTCTGAACTACTGGGATAACTCTTTCTAACTTAGTTTAATTCATTGATTTTGTCTGTTGGACATATCTGGAAATTTTGAGTTTCAATATTTACTATGCGTGAGCTGTAAAACCACTTGTGAAGTTGTAGGATTTTCTGGAGGCAACATCACATCAGATGATAGATTGATTGGGGCATTGCCCACATTTAATCTTTGGTCTTAGTCTTTATTACTTAGAGAAGCTGTCTCTGGAAAAATACAACATGCTCTGTTCGCGGATCAATAGAAAAATAGCCAAAACGAGAATAAAGGCAACAAATGTACAGCCAAGAGGAATATAGTAAGAATAAAGGTAGAGGCTATAAAGGTGCAGCCAAGTGTATGGGAAGCCTTGAACCAACACCCCCTTCCTGCAGGCATTCTTCCTTGAAGCTCTTTGTCTAACGTGATCTCTCACGCAGACTCCGCAGAAGGTGGCGTGGCAAGGAGCTTAATGTGCAGAGGATTAGCTGAGGAACCAGAGGAGGAGTTGAGGGCAAAGTGGAGAAGTTGAAGGTGCAGAGGAAGAGCTGAGGGTGCAGAGGAGAAGCTGATGTGGCAAAGGAGGAGCTGACCTGCTGAGGAGTTGCTGTGTGCATAGAGAAGGAGCTGAGGGTGCAGAAGAGGAGCAGAAGGTGCAGAGGAAGAGCTGAAGTCAAAGAGGAGCTGAGAGTGCAGAGGAGGATCTGAACACCCAGAGGAGTTGAGGAAACAGAGGAAGAGCTGAAGGCCAAAGGAGGAGCTGAGGGCACAGAGGAGGAAGTGAGGATGCAGAAGAGGAGCTGCGGGCACAGAGATAGAGCTGAGGGTGCAGAGGAGGAGCTGTAGGCACAGAAGAGGAGCTGAGGACAGACATGAGATGAGGGTACAGAGGAGGAACTCAGGGTGCACAGGAGGAGCTGAGGGTACACAGGAGTATCTGATGGCACAGAGGAAGGTTGGAGGTCACAGAGGAGGAGCTGAGGGTAAAGGGGATGAGCTGAGGGTGCAGAGGAGAAGCTGAGTGCAAAGAGGAAGACCTCAAGGTGCAGAGGAAGAGCTGAGGGAAAAGAGGATTAGCTGAGGGACCAGAGGAGGAGTTGAGGGCAAAGTGGAGGAGTTGATGGTGCAGAGGAAGAGCTGAGGGTGCAGAGGAGGAACTGATGCCACAGGGGAGGAGTTGAGTGCTCAGAGGATTTGAGGGTGCACAGGAGGAGATGAGGGCCAAGAAGAGAAGCACAGGGTGCAGAGGAAGATCTGAGAGCAAAGAAGCGAAGCTGAGTGTACAGAGGAGGAGCTGAGGGCAAAGAGGAGGAGCTGAGTGTGAAATGGTGTTTCCCTCTGCTCCTTCTGCCCCTCCTCCCTTTAACAAGGAAGTAAGAAATAGAGCTCACCCCAGAGCTTTAGCTCCAGGATTTATGGGAGCAATACAAGAGGCCTGTCAGCAAGGTGATTCCTCTTTTTGCTTTCCAGTAGTTTTGTATGATGATGCTCCTCCTGATTGGGAGCCTCTTCTGCTAAAGACTCTTAAGGAGCTTCAAACAGCTGTCAAGACTATGGGACCATCTTCTCCTTATACTCTTCAAATTTTAGACATGGTAGGAAGCATGTGGTTAACGCCTTATAATTGGTTCCAAACCACAAAATCTGTCCTCAGCCCAGGACAATATATCTTGTGGAGAACTGATTATGAGGATGGAGCTAGAGAAATAGTACAAAAATCAATTGTTAAAAGGGGAGGCACTAAACCAACCATGGGCATGTTGATGGGAAGAGGTGAATATACTACTCCCTCTAGTCAAACAGATATACCTAAAGAAATGCTTATTGAAATATCAAAATTAGCAGTAGCAGCCTGGAAAAGTTTACCACCAGCTGAAGGCAAAACCACAGTTTTAGCTGGTATTCAGCAAAAACTAGATGAGCCCTATGAAGAATTTGTGGCTAGACTAGAAGAAGCCTTGCAGAGAATGCTTCCCCCCTCTGAAGGAATAGAGCTATTGCTCAAACAATTGGCATGGGAAAATGCAAACTCACTATGTAAAGAACTCATAAGACCCATAAGAAAGACGGGATCATTGCAAGATTATGTTAAAGCATGCATAGATGCCTCACCAGCAGTCATTCAAGGAATGGCATATGCTGCAGCAATGAAAGGAGAACCATTCAGTGCTTATGTACAAAAATTACATAAGACACGACCCCAGGCCGGAAATGGGGTCTATTTCTCATGTGGCCAGTCAGGACACATGAGTAAAGATTGTCAACAAAAGCAAAATAAACCTAGTAACGGTAAGAAGGGTAAAGCGCCTGGACTTTGTCTATGATGTAAGAAAGGTAATCATTGGAAAAATGAGTGTAGATCAAAATATCATAAGGATGGAACTCCCCTAACAGCAGAAGAAAAGGAGACAAAAAACGGGAAGAGGGGTGCTCCCTCAGCCCCATAAATGAAAGAGGGGGAAACACCTACTGTTACACAAAATTCCTCTAAGGGATCAGTTCCATTAAATCCCTTGGCTCCTCCTTTTACAGTATGGGATTTGCCAAGAGCTACTCCAGGAAGTGCAGGGTTAGATCTGGCAGCAAAAAGAGATTAAATTATCTCTATCATGGATGGTATTCAGTTAATAGGCACTCAAGTTCATGATCCTTTAGTTAAAGGAACTGTGGGCTTGATAATTGGTAGAAACTCAAATTATAAGAAAAATTTTGAGGCATTACCAGGAGTAGTTGATGCAGATTATCAAGGGGAAATTAAAGTAATGATAAGGTCTTTAAAAGAAAATATACAAATACATAAAAATCAAAGAATAGCTCAAATCTTAATTTTAAATCTTCCAAAGCAAATCCTAAAACAAGATCGAGGCACAGGAGGTTTCGGTTCCACAGAAATTGTGGCCTGGGTACAATCTATTTCTAAGGATCGACCCATGAAAACTATAAAAGTAGATGGAAAACCTATTAAAGGTCTTTTGGATACCGGGGCAGACCGAAAATGTATTGTAGGAAAAGACTGGCCCTCATCTTGGCCAATTATGAAGACAGAATCTATATTAATGGGATTGGGTATGGCTAACAATGTTGCCCAAAGTTCAAAAATTTTAAAGTGGGAGTGTGAAATAGATTTGGAAACTTTCAACCTTATATCTTCTTTGCCCTTTACATTATGGGGCAGAGACATTATGCAAAATATGGAATTAAGATTTATTCTGGGACCAAGATGGCGACGGGGCAGTAGGGAAACACCACAGATCTCTCCAACCAAAAAGAGAGTTCGAGTTCCAACGCTTAATCTCCCCAAGAGACTGACAACAACAAAAAGACGAACACTCAGAGAAAAACCAGAGGTGGAGAATAACAAAAAAAGAAAGAGGAAAAGAAGAATTTCAGAACAGAGAAAAGCGAAGACCCCTCCCCCAACCTTTACTGGCCGCGAGGCAGTGCGACAAGCCGCTGGCCATCCATCCCGGCAGGGGCTGCGGGAGCCCCAGAGACACAGCAGAGACACAGGGGGCCACTTTCAGATCACCAGGTACCGGTTTGCAGAACAGCGGATCGCCAGGAACAGAGAAACCTACCAGCCGGGAGTCTCCATGAGGTTCCCACCCCCAACCCTCACTCTCCACCCGAGCAGAGAGGCTCCATCATGACAAAGCCGCTCGGAACCAGCACTGCGACAAAGGGACCTGTCGGCAGACCACCCGCCCGATTGCGATCGCAACGACCCAGCGGGGCCGCTCGGGCCCCAGAGACACCGCAAAGAAGCTGCCTGAGCGTGGACACTTTTGACCTGACAGCTTCGACAGAGGCAGAGACAGAAAAGAATCACACAGAGCCACAACCGCCCAACCCAGCCTGCAACCACCCCAACCGAACTCAGATTGCAACAACAACTGATGACCTACACCACACAGAAACAACCAGCTCCAGGGTGAGTACCCCACAGGGGAAGTGTATCCCTCAAGGAAGAACAGAGCTGGAGGGAATCCCCAGACCCTGACCTAGACTCCCTACCCCAACACCCGGACCACAGGACCCACTAAAACTGGGAAATGTTTGAGAGCTCCACCAGCCCGCGGAGCACACTCAGCTGGCCAGGCTAGAGCAAGAGCACCCCTGGAAGGGAGCTTAAATGCCCAAGCCAGGAACAGCGTCCCTGGGTCAAGACTACCAACAGTAGAAGAAATTTGAACTGTGTCCCCCAGGCTGTATAACCTAGGTGGGATACACATCAGCACAGGCCTAACGAGTGCGCTCCAGGCTGCATAATCTAGGTGGTACACACATCAGCACAGGCCTAACAAGCGCGCTCCAGGCTGGGGCCGGAACCAGGCCCGGGGATCCGGCGCCTGAACAACACAACCAACTCCTCCCAATTGAAGTAAAAAGCTGAGCATACGCCTCAACAGAGGGGAGAAAACCAGGAAACAACACTCCCCGGGAAGCACGCCTGTGACAACAAAAGACCTGGAGGCCCAGGACAAGAGAAGCCCAAACCCCACCAAAACTCCACCCATATACCCTAGACTGGGAATTGGGCAACACAGGCTGCCAGCACCTGATAGTAAGCAGGAGCTCAGACTGTTAAGGCGGCTCAGCAACAGAGTGATAGTCTTGGATGTATGAGGCCCTGGATCTGATTCCTCAGCATCACAAAAGCAAAAAGGATCAGAAGTGGTGCTGTGGCTCCAATGGTAGGGTGCCAGCCTTGAGCTGAAGAGCTGAGGGACAGCACCCAAACCTAGAGTTCAAGCCCACAACCAGCCCAAAACAAACAAACAAAAACACATCAGGAGCCCATAGCAGACTCCAGTATTTGGGAGAGTGCATCCAGAGCATCTGTTCTTCACAAGAGCACCTGTAGGAGCAAACACAAGCAGTCTAGGCTGCTCAACCCTTCCAAAGGTGGGAACTGCCAGCAATCTACAGCAGAGAGCTGAGAATCCTAAGTAAGTCAGAATAGCAGCTGGAAATAGGCTCCCAACAGAACCCAGATCAGGCACAGACTCTCTCTACCAATACAGAATCAGCAACCAAGCAAAGACAGACACACCAAAACAAAATTGAAGAGCAGTCTCCTGAACCTCCATGCGAAAATCACAGAGAAAAATCACAAGGTTTACCACCACCCAGGACAGCAAGCTCACCTCAAAAGCCAGCAGCCACGCAGGGGAGAGCCCCAGTGGGAGCAAAGCAGGAATGGAAGACAAAAGCTACATCCAAGGGTTGCTGGAGGCAATGACTCAAGAAATAAAGCAAGAAATTGATCAGAAATTGAAAGAGCACAAGGATGAACTATCAAAAGAGATAGAGGTATCAAACAAGAGATGCATGCAAAAATAGAAGCTGCACAAACCTCAGTAAGAAGTGAGACAAACGCCAAATTAGAGGTAATGCATACCTCATTGAGAGGTGAGATCAGTACTCTGAGAACCAACATTGAATCCATAAAGGGATCCATTTCCTCCATGCAAACCACAATAGAAGCCAGGATCAACAGAGTGAATGAAATGGAAGGTAGAGTGTCAGATACAGAAGACAGAATACACCAACTGGACCAAAAAGTGACAGATATGGAAAAATCACTCAAATTAAACCAAAGGGATATTCAAGAGCAAGCAGATAATGCTAAAAAATTTAACCTTCGCATAATTGGAGTGGACGAAGGTGAGGAATTCCAGAGCAAGGGAATGCAACACCTATTTAACAAGATAATCAATGAAAATATTCCCCACCTCAAAAATGACCATCTTAACTACATCACAAAAGCTTATCAAACACCCAACAAGCAAGACCCCAGGAGAAACACTTCTAGACACATTATAGTAAAAATGATAGATCTGAATAATAAGGAAACAATCCTGCATGCAGCAAAAATGAAGAAGGAGCTATACTACAAAGGGAAAAAAATAAGAATCACTGCAGATCTCTCCACACAAACAATGAATGCAAGAAAAGCCTGGGAAAGCACCATACGAGCCCTGAGAGCCAATAACTGCCAACCCAGACTGATATACCCGGCAAAGCTAGCATTCACATTCCATGGAGAACTGAAAACTTTTAATAGCATAGAAGAACTAAATGATTACATAAACATTAAGCCAGCATTACAAAGAATTCTAAGAGGGGGGACACAACCTGAAGAAAGCAACCAGGAACTGGGGCCTGCCCCAAACAGGCGTTACTCAAAGTCTAACTGAGCAAGCACAGGAGGAAAGGAAAGAAGAAAAACTTAGGAAAATGGAATGGCAGGGACAACAATGCATCTCTCTATACTTTCTCTTAATATAAATGGGCTGAATTCGCCAATTAAAAGAAAACGAACTGAGGACTGGATCAGAAAACAAGACCCATCCATCTGTTGCCTTCAGGAGACCCACTTCTCAGCCAAACATACAAACAAACTCAGAGTGAAGGGGTGGAAAAGGATCTACCAATGAAACGCCCCCAGTAAGAAAGCAGGTGTAGATATCCTGATATCTGACAAAATAAACTTTTCATTAAAATCAGTACAGAAAGACAAGGACGGACACTACATATTAATAAAGGGAACAATCCAAGAGGAGGATATAACCATCATCAACTTATATAAATATTGGTGCACCCAGATATGTTAAACAAATGCTCTCAAACTTACAGAATAAAATAGATCCCAATACGATAATACTAGGAGACACCACTCTCACCAAAGGACAGGTCTACCAACCAGAGTATTGGCAAAGAAGCTACCGAATTAAGAGAGGCCATACTTCAAGCGGAATTAACTGACATCTACCGAGTATTTCACCCTAAAACAACACAGTACACATTCTTCTCAGCAGCTCACGGAACTTTCTCCAAAATAGACCATATCATAGTTCATGCAAGGAACTTAAGCAAATACAAAGGGATCTACATAATCCCCTGTATCCTATCTGACCACAGTGGAATCAAGCTAGCTCTCAATAACAAAGCATACCGCAGAAATTTCTCTAATACATGGAAATTGAACAGCACACTCCTTAACAATGCCTGGGTAACAGAAGAGATCAGAGAAGAAATAAAGCATTTCCTACAACTCAATGAAAATGAAAACACCTCACAAAGAAACTTGTGGGACACAGCAAAAGCAGTCCTGAGTTGCAAATTTATTGCCCTCAGTGCCCACATCAAGAGAATGGAGACAGACCAAGTAAATAATCTCATGTTGCAATTAAAACAGCTAGATAAACAAGAAAAAATGGGACCTAAAGCTACTAGATGAAGCCAGATAACCAAATTACAAGCAGAGATTAACCAGTTAGAAAATCAGAAAACTATAACCAAAATAAACCAAACAAAAAGCTGGTTCTTTGAAAAAATAAACAAAATTGATGGCCCATTGGCTAGATTAATTTAAAAAAGAAGAGAGGAAACCCATATTAATAGGATTAGGGATGCCACGGTAAACATCTCAACACGTACCCAAGATATCCAAACAATTCTAACAGACTACTTTCAAAAGCTATACTCTCTAAAGGAAGAAAATTGGGCAAAAATGGATGCATTTTTAGAGAAATACAAGTTGCCCAAACTGAGCAAAGAAGAAGTTAACCAATTAAATAAGCCACTATCCTATAATGAGATACTGGAAGCTATCAAAAGTCTTCCAACAAAAAAAAGCCCAGGACCAGATGGATTCACAGCAGAATTCTATAAGACCTTTAAACAAGAACTAATACCCATACTCCTCAAGCTCTTCAGAGAAACAGAGAAGGAGGGAGCTATCCCAAACTCATTCTACAAAGCCAATATCACACTCATCCCCAAACCAGGCAAAGACCCAACCAAAAAGGAGAATTACAGGCCAATCTCCTTGATGAACACAGATGCAAAGATCCTTAACAAGATTCTAGCTAACAGAATCCAGAAACACATAAAAAAATAATTCACTATGACCAGGTAGGCTTCATCCCAGAGACACAGGGATGGTTTAACATACGTAAGTCAATAAATGTAATGCAACATATCAACAGAGCCAAGGTCTAGAATCACATGATTATCGCCACAGATGCAGAAAAGGCCTTTGACAAAATTCAACATTCATTCATGCTAAAAGCTCTGGAGAAAATAGGAATAGAAGGAACATTTCTAAAAACAATAAAAAGCCATTTATGACAGACCAATAGCCAATATTATACTTAATGGGGAAAAGCTACAACCAATTCTCCTAAAATCAGGAACAAGGCAAGGATGCCCACTGCTCCACTCCTCTTCAATATAGTCCTGGAACCCGTAGCCAGGGCAATAAGGCAAGAAAAAGACATTAAAGCGAGCCGCATAGGGAAAGAAGAAGGTAAACTATCCCTTTTTGCAGACAACATGATACTATACCTCCATGATCCCAAAAACTCCATCCCCAAACTCTTAGAAATCATAAATCACTTCGGCAAAATAGCAGGATACAAAATAAACCCACAAAAATCAGTTGCCTTCCTATACACTGATAATGTACAGGACGAGAGGGAAATAAAGGGAGCAACCCCATTCACAATAACCTCCCAAAAAATAAAATATTTAGGAATTAACCTAACCAAAGATGTAAAAGAACTATTTAATGAGAAGTATAAAAAGTTAAAGAAAGAAATTGCAGAAGACACTAGGAAATGGAAAGACCTCCCATGCTCCTGGATAGGCCGACTTAATATAGTAAAGATGGTAATACTTCCAAAACTAATATACAAATTCAACACAATTCCTATTAAAATCCCAATGACGTACATCACTGAAATACAGAAAACAGTCCAAAAATTCATATGGAACAACAAAAGACCTAGAATAGCCAAAACAATTCTAGGGGATAAAGACAGTATGGGAGGGCTATCCATGCCAAACTTCAAACTCTGCTACAGAGCTATAATAACAAAGACAGCATGGTACTGGCACAAAAACAGACCCGAAGACCAATGGAATAGAATAGAAGATCCAGAAATAAATCCACAGACCTACAGCCAGCTGATATTCGACAAAGGAGCCAAAGACATACAATGGAAGAAACACAGCCTCTTCAACCGCTGGTGCTGGGAAAACTGGGCAGCCACATGCAGAAAACTAAAAGTGGACCCCAGCCTATCACCATGCACCAACATCAACTCAAAATGGATTAAAGACCTTAACATTAAACCTGAATCTCTGAAACTACTGCAGGACAGAGTAGGAGAGACACTTGAACTAATAGGCACAGGAAGGAACTTCCTGAACAGAGTCCGAGGGTCACAACAAGTTGGAGAGAGACTCGACAAATGGGACTACCTTAAAATAAAAAGCTTCTGCACAGATAAAGCTATCGCAACCAAGCTAGAAAGACAAACAACTAATTGGGAAAAAATATTTACCAGCAATATATCAGACAAGGGGTTAACATCCTGCATATACAGGGAACTCAAGAAACTAATCCCTCCCAAACCTAACAAACCAATTACTAAATCGGCAAGGGAACTAAAGAGGGACTTCTCAAATGAAGAAATAAAAATGGCAAAGAAACACATGAGGAAATGTTCATCATCCCTGGTGGTGAAGGAAATGCAAATAAAGACAACCCTGAGATACCACCTTATCCCAGTCAGAATGTCCCACATCCACAAATCAGCCAACGACAAATGCTGGAGGGGATGTGGAGAACGAGGAACCCTATTACACTGCTGGTGGGAATGTACACTCATACAACCACTTTGGAAAGCAGTCTGGAGGGTCCTTAGAAAGCTAAAGATTGACCTCCCTTACGACCCAGTCATACCACTTCTAGGCATCTACCCTGAACAACAGGAACCAATATACAAGGACACGTGCACCTCCATGTTTATTGCAGCACTGTTCACAATAGCTAGGATATGGAAACAACCTAGATGCCCCACCACAGATGAATGGATCCAAAAATTGTGGTATCTATACACAATGGAATATTATGCAGCCATTAGAAATGACAAAATAATGGCATTTGCAGGGAAATGGATGGAGCTAGAAGGAATCATGTTGAGCGAGGTAAGCCAAGAACGAAGAGACAAACAGTGGATGCTAAATCCAAAATGTTAGGTGATATGACAAAACTAACAGGACTTAAGAAACAAAGAACTCCCACTCATCTGGTTGAACCACTACCAAATATCCCCATGCTGCTGATCACATATATGGTATATAACATGTGAGCACCGTTATATATTACAGACTGTGATAGACAATTTGCTCCAGGAAAGTTAGAATGAACTTGTGACTTTAAATGAGCATCATTATTCCACAATACTGTGAATTACTGGAAATTAAGTAATCACTTAATCACAATAAAAAAAAAAAAGAACCTTGGGGAAGGGAGGGAGGGAGGGGATGGTAGGGGGAAAACAATGGAGGGGGTAACAATGTTCAAGAGGAAGTGTACTCATTACCTCACTCATGTAACTGTAACCCTCTGTATAGTATCTTTACAATAAAAAAATTAAAAAAAAATAAATGCGGGCAGGAGGGGCACTTTAGGAGGGACTGTACATGACAATCCCCCGCCAACCGGTTCTGGGGGGGGGCAAACTGCCCCTAACACCCTGCCCCAGGTGCAGGAAGGGATATCATTGGAAAAAGGATTGCCGATCTAAGTTTGATTTAGATGGGAAGCCTTTAAACTAGGAGAGGGGCATCCTCCAGCCCCGTAAACTCAAGGAGGAACCCCCTCTGCTGTAAGGCCCAGGCAGACTCATGGCAGGATGGCCCAGGTCCACTGGACAGTCCCCTTGGTGGAAGGATTCCGCCCTGAAATGAGTATGCTTATAGGTGGAAAGAGGTTTCACTGCTTAATTGACACCGGGGCAGATCGAACCATACTCATGGAGGAGGAAGTGCCCTTGGACTGGAAGCTTGCACCCGGGCCCCCGATATTGGGAGTAGGGGGTAACTCCCAGTCCAAAGAGACGGCTGCCCTTATGACATGGACTGGCCCAGATGGAGAACAGGGTAAGATACGCCCTTTAGTGGCAAAGAACTTCACTGCCAATTTACTAGGGCAAGACATTCTAAGGCAAATGGATGCTGTGGTCAGACCATTGGGCATCCTATGATGATATCCTGGATAGGGAAGAAGCACAAAGGCGTAATCAGGATCCAGAGGAAGTTAAGCAAAAGGATTTTTTTAACTTTCATAATCACAGAGAAGAACGTAGGGGACCCGCTCAGGTGCACCCCCAATCCTAAAGGCCACTGCCCCCAAGTACCTCCCATTAGGCGGAAGCCGGGAAGCCCAATCTGGGTGGAGCAGTGGCCATTAACCAAACCTAAACTTGTAGCCCTCCACCTTCTGGTGGAGGAACATAAACCTTGGGCATATTCGCTCTTCTATAAGTCCTTGGAACACACCGGTATTTGTTATTCAAAAAGCCTCTGGGACTTGGCATATGCTCCAAGACCTACGTAAGGTAAATGAAAGGATGGAGCTAGTAGGAACGCCCCTAAGAGGTATGCCCTGGACTCCTGCTATACCTTCAGAATATACCTTGGTTGTGATTGATATTAAAGATTGTTTTTTTTCTATCCCCCTGCATCCAGATGACTGCGAGAAGTTTGCTTTCTCTATACCTTCTCTTAATTTTTCCCAGCCTGATCGGAGGTTTGAATGGATGGTGCTGCCACAGGGAATGGCCAATAGCCCGGCCTTTTGCCAACAATACCTGGCCACACTTTTAGGGCCTGTGCTGGGTTCAGATACCACCCTTGCCTATGTCTACATGGATGATATAATTCTGGGGCACCAAGACCCAAGCTGCCTGGAGGGCCTTCTGGCCCAGGTTCTCGCCATATTAAAAAAAGGGGGTTTTACCATAGCGCTTAATAAAATTCAAAAGGTAGCTCCTTTTAAGGTGCTCGGGACCCACCTTACCTTGACTCAGGCCAGCCCCCTTAAGCCTTTGCTGGATTTTCCAGCCTCTCTAACCTTAACCCAACTTCAGAGTTTTTTAGGGGAAATCAATTGGCTGTTGCCGTGGGTTTCTGTCCCTAAAGATAGTCTTGTGCCCTTATTTGCCCTGCTAAAAGACAGGACACCACAAGAAGTTATCACAATTACAGATAGCCATAGGGCAATATTTTTGCAGTTCCAAAAAGCCCTGGATGAAGTTTCTCTAAAAAGGTATTCTATTTGTGAGCCCATTTCTCTTTGGTTGTTTGCAGGTGTCACGTTAATTTCTGCAGTTTTAACTCAAAGTGGGGAGCCATTAGAGTGGGTTCACACTCCTCTGGGGGGCACACCTCGGGTATACTCTCAAGCAGACCAACTTGCAGATGCCATTGTGAAGGGAAGGACGCAAGCTCAAAGGCATTATGGCCTCGACCCTCACTCCATTGTTTTTCCTTTTCGGATGACAGACGTTGAGTGGCTCACTCGAGCCAACGCTCGTCTTGCTCTCTCCTTGGAGGGGTTTCTAGGCCAAATTGACTGCCATTATGGGCCATCCAAATGGACTGTCATGTTATGGCGACTTCCCCTCAAAATGCCATCTCTATTTTCTTCTACGCCTATTCCTGGCGCCCTCTTTGTTTTTACTGATGGAGGTAAAGCAGGATCTGCATATGCAGCCTTTGAGGAGCAACAAAAGACCCCGAGCCAACAAAGATTTCAACCTTGTCAAGGGTCAGCACAATATAAAGAAATGCTGGCCATAATTATGGCCCTTCAGGACATTCAAAAACCCTTTAACTTGTATTCGGATAGCATATATATGATTAACTTGCTCCCTCATATTCCCCAGGCACATATTAAGCTGGATGAAAACCCTATTTCCCCCCTTATGGTTACCCTTAAGGGCCTATTAGAAGGGCGCGGAGCCCCTATTCATATTCAACATTTGAGAGGGCATTCAAAACTTCCTGGATTTTTTCCCCTAGGCCATAAGTGTGCAGACCAGTTAGCTACTGGCCCGCAAGCATTACAAGAGGCTACCTGTTTGCATGACTTAACCCACATTAATTGGAGAGGTCTTCAGCATAGATTTCCTCAGATTCCTGTAAAGGACCTTAAAAGGATAGTACATACCTGTAAAACATGCCAGCCCTTCTTAAAAGTACCCCCTTTACAACCACCAAGGGTAAATCCCAGAGGCCTTAAACCTAACATCCTCTGGCAAACGGATGTCACTCATTTCCTGGCCTTTGGTAAGCTTAAATACATCTTTGTCTCTATAGATACCTACTCAGGAGCATGCTGGGCCACAGCACATACAGGAGAAAGAACTAAACATTCACAAGCACATTTTCTTCAATGCTTTGCCACCTTGGGTCTACCAGCACAAGTTAAAACCGATAATGGACCCTGTTTTGTTAGTAAAGCAATGTCAGAGTTTTTTGACAGATGTTATATTAATCATACTACAGGAATTCCCTATAATCCCCAAGGCCAAGCAATTATAGAAAGAAATAATCAATGTCCTAAGGAGCAATTATTAAAACAAAAAAAGGGGGAGTTAGCCCCCATATACAGTTACAGATAGCTTTGTTTACCATTAACATTTTAAATTTGTCAAAAGGGGCAACTGAATCCAGATTTCAGAAGCACTGGGGACAACTAAACCCTAAGCCCCAAGTGAAAGTCAGGTGGAAGGACCCCCTGACACAACAATGGAGAGGACCTGACCCCCTAGTTACTATGGGCAGGGGATTTGGATGCATTTTTCCCATAGGGGAGACAGTCCCCATTTGGATTCCTGCCAGGAACCTTAAGTTTTTACCCATTTCCTCTATACAGGAGGATGCCCAAGGATAAACTAACCATCCCCAAGGGCAACCAGCCCTTGAGAAGCTCTTGTGTTCTTTAACAATTGCAGATGGTGATACTCTAGCTGATGGCTGTCCTGACCCTCCCAGTCCCAGCAATGGCTACGGAACCCACATCAACCTCAACGGGTGACCTGGGCAGTGACCAGCACTGGCAATCAATAGCACCACAAGAGAAGCTGTCCCTTCGACCTGGTGGCCTGACCTTCATTTTGATCACCACCCTATGTCAGTACTTATGGACTGTTTAAAACATATTTCTGTAGGAGCTATCTATTTAATGTTACCTGCTCTAATTGTTCTTTTACAACCACCTTTTGTTATGTGTCCTGTAAATATGTCTAAAACCTGCTCTAAAACAAGCCCCACCTCTGGACTCTACAGTGGCAAAGACTGCTATCCCATTCCTAAAGTTAAAGGGCTAATGACATTGCTTAGCCTGAGAATGCTTTTGCTGATGCCTTTTCTATGCCTTCCTTGCATTATACGTGCACTGCAAAACTCTTATGAGCAGCCAGTTACATAAGATCAAGCTCCAAGTGAATAAATTTCCCCCGAGAGGAACCACAGCCAGAGACGGGTAAGAGGGGGTGCCAGTCTGACCAACCTAAGACAGGGCCTTCAGCTTTGCTCTGAAGAAGTTCCCGATGACGGGTAAGACAGACAAGGCGATCTACCCAACCTAAGACAGGCGGGTTCCCTTCTTTAGACAAAGACGGGGTGTTGGGAGCTGGCAGTAAAGTTTAAAGGTCATCTTGACCTCTGTGCTTGCTTAAAGGCACGTACAAGGAACTGGCTTACTTAAAAGACATCCTGTGCCCAGGATTGCTTTGCTATGTCTACACAGTTTGTTTTAAATTTTACTGCTTGGGGCATTTCTAGCTGTGGTGGGGCTAATGTTTATTATTGTGCTAGGTGGGGATGAGAGGTAACTGGGACGAGCTCTTCAGACTTGCCTCCAACCCCGTGCATGGCCAAATGTAATCCTGTTAAAATAACTTTTACAGAGGAGCAGAAAAGGATAACTAACTGGGAGGTGGATCTGCCATTAAAACAAAAAGGGTGAATATGTGGGGAAATCTGTGGGGAACACAAGTAGCAAAGAAGGCCCTGAGAGGAAGTTGAGTGGGCAGAGCTGGATTTGTTCAGGTTCAGTGTGTAAACAACTCATGGAAGCTTAGGTGCATGTTAAGGTATGGCCTTTCAGTGATTGGTTGGTTCCATTTCCTTCCCTCCCACGCAGTCTTTTGCTTTAAAAAGGGGATGCTCCCTGTTAATAAACGAGTTCCTGCTTGACTTGACTCCCCGCTGCATCTGATTGTCTCCTGGGCTAAGGGAGGCTGGGGAACGGGCGAGCGGCCGCACTTACCCCTCCTCGGACCCCGTCCGTCCAAAGACGGACGAAGACCCAACACACTCAGATCTGACACTCACCATTCCAAGCTTTTGAACTCTTCCCATTTTCTCATTACAGCACCTGAAGTCAAGGGGAGTCTCTGTAGAACAAAGGATCAGCATTCTGCAGCCTCTCCGCTGCTGAGTGGGATCTGGAGTATGGCTGACAAGAAAAAAAAAACCATCTAGACCACGCTATCTGTTCCCACCTTCTGCTACTACCCACCCTACCCCCAGATCCTAATGAGACAGATCTCAGGCCAGGCCTGAGGCAGTGATGGTTTACTTGTAATAATGCTGCAAGTGAGAGATTCCTCCAGGCACAAAGAAAGATAACAAAGGGGTTTTATTAGTGGGTCTGCAACTGCCCTGTGCTGAGCTTTGTCAGAACTAGAAGCAGCTGCAACTTACAAGGGGAAGAGTTTGGTTTTTTTCTTTTTCCCTCTTTCCCACAGGTGTCAGCTCTCTGCTGGCCCCCCAGCTCCCCACCAGCCTCTTCAGCTGTCTGCTGGCCTCTCTGCCCTTTCAACTGCCATGCTGGTCTCAGAAGCCCCTCCCCCGGCCCCTCAGATGAGCCCTCAGGCCTTAGAAGCCCCTCCTCCACCCGGTCCTCAGAGGAGGCCTGCCAGCCTCTGCATCAACCCCCCCAGCAAGACATACCTCTCTTGGAGTTCTGTCTTCTGGGTCTAAGTATCCCTTTTGGCGCCTCTCCCTGCGCTCTTTCTTCTATCTACACCCGGAACTTGGCCCTGCTACACGGTGGCCCAACCCTCTGTCCAGCATTCCTGCCCCTTATCCGGTGACCATCCCCCATCCACCAGCCGTACCACTTTTCTAGCGGCCCGCCCCTATCCAGTGGCCTACCACTCTATCCACAGCCATAGCACCACCTCCTATCCGGTGGCCTGCTCCTCTACCCGGTGCTATGTCCCCTTATCCAGCAACCCTGCTGGCCTATTCGGTGACCCTCCCCCCTGTGCAATGGCACCACCCCCTTTCTGGCAGCCCCGTCCCCATGTAGCAGCCCTGCCCCCTAGCCGGTGGCCCACCCCAAAGCCACCCACTGCCTCACCCCTGTGACACCATGTCCCGTCGGGTCTTCATCCATCCCAGGAAAGACGGACGGGGTCTGTGGAAAGGTAAGTGCAGCTGCTCATTCCCCAGCTTCCTTTAGAGCCCAGGAGACAATCAGATGCAGCAGGGAGTCAAGCAGGAACTCATTATATTAACACACAGCAAGCACTTTTTAAAGCAAAAAAGACCGGGTGGCATGGGAGGGGAGGAAAAGGAACCAATCACTGTCAAGGTCACACCCTATCATGCACCTAAGCTTCCATGGGCTGGTTACGCACTGAACATAAAGCAAATTGGGCTCTGCCCAATCAACTCCCTCTCATCACCATCTTTGCTGCCCAGGTGCCCTACAGATTCCTCCTTTTTTGTTTTAATGGCAGACCCACATCCCAGTTAGTTATCCTTTTCCCTCCTCTGTAAAGGTTATTTTAACAGGATTACATTGGTAAGAATAGCATTGGCCATGCAGGGGGTTCGAGGCAAGTCTGTTGGGCGAGTGGGCAAGATTCGCCAGACAAGGATAGGGAGGGCCCTTGTGCATGATCCAAGAGCCCGTCTCAGTTATCTCACATCCCCACCTAGCACAGTAATAAATATCAGCTCCACCACAGTTAGAAATGTCCAAAGTAGTTTGATTAATTCCTGGGCATATATAAAAGTCAGTATCCCATAAGATTCCTCTTCAGAACATGGGAGCAGCCTGGGTATTGAGAGTTCCACACATGCATCTTCGTGGGCCCTCATACTCAGGATGTTCTACTATAGTCCAGAAAAACAAGGAAAATTTAAAACAAACTGCGGACATAGCAAAGCAATCCCAGGCACCTGGTGTCTTTTAAGTAAGCCAGTTCCTTGTATGTGCCTTTAAGCGAGCACAGGGGTCAAGATGGCCTTTGAGCTGTCAGCTCCCAATGCCTCCCAACGTCTCCCCCGTCTTTGTTTTTTTGTTTAATTTTTAAAAATTTTTTTGTTTCTTTGTGGGTTTATTAAAAATATATTTTATTTTATTTTATTTGAGAACATACTGTACAGAGGGGTTACAATTACATGGGCAGGATAATGCATACATTTCTTACCAAGCATTGCAACCTCCTCCTTTGTTTACCCTTCACCTCCCTTCCCAGCCTCCCCCCTCCCTCCCACCCAATCATACCCCCCTCCCCCCCACACCGACATTGTAAAGCTGGTTTTGACATGACATTTTGTACTTCTCATTGTTGCAACAGGTCCACCTGAATCCTTAAATAACTTGTTTGTCCCCATCTCCTCCACATGTTATACTGACATCAAATATAGTAAAAGCGGGGGTTACACTGTGGGGGAGGGACATACAAAGCAACAAAGAGATAATCTTGAAATGCGTTAGAAACACATGCATGAAAGAAACGAAAACATTAAAATACATATTTAAGGGTTCGTTTTCCTAACATCACATTATCTGACGTTTTCTGCTTGACTCATACCTATACTAGATATTGCAAATAAGGGAAACCATGAGACCTATGTTTCTTTGGGCCTGGCTTACTTCACTTAATATAATTTTTTCCAAGCCTTTCCATTTCCTAACAAATGGGGAAATGTCATTCTTTCTGATGGAGGCATAGAATTCCATTGTGTATATATACCACATTTTCTTGATCCATTCATCTACTGAGGGGCATCTGGGTTGGTTCCATGTCTTAGCTATGGTAAATAATGCTGCAATAAACATAGTTGAGCTGGTAGCTTTAGTGTGGTCTTGTTTGTAAACATTAGGGTAAATGCCCAAAAGTGGGATTGCTGGGTCATAGGGGAGATCTATGTGAAGTCTTTTGAGGAACCTCCATACTGCTTTCCAAAGTGGTTGAACAAGTTTACATTCCCACCAACAATGAAGTAAGGTTCCTTTCTGTCCACATCCCCTCCAGCATCTGTTGTTGTTAGAGTTCTTGATTTTTGCTGTTCTAACTGGAGTGAGGTGATATCTCAATGTTGTTTTGATTTGCATTTCTTTTATGGCTAGGGATGTTGAACATTTCTTCATGTGTTTATTGGCCATCCTTCTTTCTTCTTCAGAGAAGCTTCCCTTTAAGTCTTTCACCCACTTATTTATTGGGCAGTTGTTTCTTTGAGGATTTGTTGTTGGGTGGTTTAATTTTTTTTAAATTTAATTTTATTTTATTTGAAAACATACTGTACAGAGGGGCTACAATTACATGGGCAGGATAATGCATACATTTCTTACCAAGCATTGCAGCCTCCTCCTTTGTTTACCCTTCACCTCCCTTGCCAGCTTCCCCCCTCCCCCCACCCAATTATACCCCCCTCCCCCCCTACACAGACATTGTAAAGCTGGTTTTGACATGACATTTTGTACTTCTCATTGTTGCAACAGGTCCACCTGAATCCTTAAACGACTTGTTTGTCCCCATCTCCTCCACATGTTATACTGACATCAAATATAGTGAAAGCAGGGGTTACACTGTGGGGGAGGGACATACAAAGCAACAAAGAAATAATCTTATAAATGCGTTAGAAACACATGCATGAAAGAAACGAAAACATTAAAATACATTTTCCTAACATCACATTATCTGACCTTTTCTGCTTGACTCATACCTATACTTAGATATTGCAAAGAAGGGAAACCATGGGACCTATGCTTCTTTGGGCCTGGCTTACTTCACTTAATATAATTTTTTCCAAACCTTTCCATTTCCTAACAAATGGGGAAATGTCATTCTTTCTGATGGAGGCATAGAATTCCATTGTGTATATATACCACATTTTCTTGATCCATTCATCTACTGAGGGGCATCTGGGTTGGTTCCGTATCTTAGCTATGGTAAATAATGCTGCAATAAAGATAGTTGTGCTGGTAGCTTTAGTGTGGTCTTGTTTGTAAACATTAGGGTAAATGCCCAAAAGTGGGATTGCTGGATCATAGGGGAGATCTATGTGAAGTCTTTTGAGGAACCTCCATACTGCTTTCCAAAGTGGTTGAACAAGTTTACATTCCCACCAACAATGAAGTAAGGTTCCTTTCTGTCCACATCCCCTCCAGCATCTGTTGTTGTTAGAGTTCTTGATTTTTGCTGTTCTAACTGGAGTGAGGTGATATCTCAATGTTGTTTTGATTTGCATTTCTTTTATGGCTAGGGATGTTGAACATTTCTTCATGTGTCTATTGGCCATCCTTCTTTCTTCTTCAGAGAAGCTTCTCTTTAAGTCTTTCGCCCACTTATTTATTGGGCAGTTGTTTCTTTGAGGATTTGTTGTTGGGTGGTTTAATTTTTTGAGTTCCAAGTATGTTTTAGATATGAGACCCTTGTCCGTTGTATGGCTAGTAAAGATCTTCTCCCAATCGGTGGGCTTTCTATTGATCTTGCCAGCTATGTCATTTGCCCTGCAGAAGCTCTGCAATCTTATGCAATCCCATTTGTCCAACCTTTCTTTGATTTGTTGTGCTTCCGGGTCTCTATTCAGAAAATTTCGGCCTGAGCCAAGGAGACCTAGGGTTTCTCCTATTCCATCCTGTAATGTTTTCAGAGTGTCTGCTTTGAGTTCAAGGTCTTTGATCCATTTGGAGTTGATTCTGGTGCAGGGTGATATATAAGGATCTAGCTTAAGTTTTCTACATGTAGTTAACCAATTTTGCCAGCACCATTTACTGAAGAGGCTGTCTTTCTTCCATTCTATTGTTTTAGCTCCCTTATCGAAGATTAGATGGCTATAGGTCTGTAGGTTCATTTCTGGGTTTTCGATTCTATTCCATTGGTCCTGAGGTCTGTTCTTATGCCAATACCAAGCTGTTTTGATTACTATGGCTTTATAGTAGAGTTTGAGATTTGTTATTGATATTCCTCCTGCAGTGTTCTTTCCGTTGAGGAGCGTTTTTGCTATTCGGGGTCTTTTATTGTTCCATATGAATTTTTGGATTGCCTCTTCTATTTCCTTGAAGAATGAGGGTGGAATTTTGATAGGTATCGTGTTGAATTTGTAGATAGCCTTGGGAAGTATTGCCATTTTCACGATGTTAATCTTGCCAATCCAGGAGCATGGGTGGTTTTGCCATTTTTTAAGTTCTGTGTTGATTTCCTTTTTCAAGATTTTAAAGTTTTCATCATAGAGGTCCTTCACTTCTTTGGTTAAGTTAATTCCTAGTTATTTTATTTTTTGTGGGGCTATTACAAATGGTGTTGCTTTCCTAATTTCAGCCACACTTTTCTCATTGTTGGCATATAGAAAAGCCATTGATTTTTGGGGGTTAATTTTATAATCTGCTACTTTGCCAAAGTTTTGAATCAGCTTGAGTAATTTTGGAGTGGAGTCTATGGGATTCTTTAAATACAAGATCATGTCATCTGCAAAGAGGGAGAGTTTTATTTCTTCTTTCCCTATTTGGATCCCCTTTATGTCTGCATCTTGTCTTATTGCTGTAGCTAGGCATTCTAATACTAGATTGAAGAGAAGTGGAGAGAGTGGGCATCCTTGTCTTGTTCCTGAGTTAAGAGGAAATGGCTTTAGTTTTTCACCATTGAGTATAATGCTGGCTGTAGGTTTGTCATATACAGCCTTTATTGTATTGAGGAATGTTCCACGGATTCCTAATTTTTCCAAAACCTTCATCATAAAGGGTTGTTGGATCTTGTCGAATGCTTTTTCTGCATCTATTGAGATAACCATGTGGTTCTTGTTCTTGCTCCTGTTGATGTGATGAATAATATTAATTGATTTGCGTATATTGAACCAGCTTTGCATCCCTGAAATGAATCCTGTTTGATCATGGTGTATGATTTTTTGGATGAATTGTTGAAGTCGAGTGGCCAAAATTTTGTTGAGAAGTTTTGCATCAATGTTCATCAAAGAAATGGGTCTATAGTTCTCTTTCTTTGATGAGTCCCTGCCTGGTTTTGGGATGAGGGTTATGATGGCTTCATAGAATGTGTTCGGTAGTGAGCTTTCTCTTTCAATTTCATTGAAGAGTTGGAGGAGTATTGGTGTGAGCTCTGCTTTGAAGGCCTTGTAAAATTCCGCTGTAAAACCATCTGATCCTGGACTTTTCTTAGCTGGGAGGTCTCTTATTGCTGTTTCTATTTCAATGCTTGATATTTGCCTGTTAAGATAGTTTAACTCATCTTGGTTTAGTTTTGGCATGTCAGTATTTGCTAGGAAGAGGTCCATTTCTGTCAAGTTGTCAAACTTATTAGCATATAGTTTTTTAAAAATTTTTTTTATTGTAAAGATACTATACAGAGGGTTACAGTTACATGAGTGAGGTAATGAGTACACTTCCTCTTGAGCATTGTTACCCCCTCCATTGTTTTCCCCCTACCATCCCCTCCCTCCCTCCCTTCCCCAAGGTTCTTTTTTTTTTTTTTGATTGTGATTAAGTGATTACTTAATTTCTGGCGAAGAAGCTGCCTGACGGTGGACACTTTTGACCCGACAGCTTCGACAGAGGCAGAGACAGAAAAGAATCACACAGAGCCACCACCGCCCAACCCAGCCCGCAACCACCCCAACAGAACTCGGATTGCAACAACTGACAACCTACACCACACAGAAACAACCAGCTCCAGGGTGAGTACCCCACAGGGGAAAGTGTATCCCTCAAGGGAGACCAGAGCTGGAGGGAATCCCCAGACCCTGACCTAGACTCCCTACCCCAACACCCGGACCACAGGACCCACTAAAACTGGGAAATGTTTGAGAGCTCCACCAGCCCGCGGAGCACACTCAGCTGGCCAGGCTAGAGCAAGAGCACCCCTGGAAGGGAGCTTAAATGCCCAAGCCAGGAACAGCATCCCTGGGTCAAGACTACCAACAGTAGAAGAAATTTGAACTGTGTCCCCCAGGCTGTATAACCTAGGTGGGATACACATCAGCACAGGCCTAACGAGTGCGCTCCAGGCTGCATAATCTAGGTGGTACACACATCAGCACAGGCCTAACAAGCGCGCTCCAGGCTGGGGCCGGAACCAGGCCCGGGGATCCGGCGCCTGAACAACACAACCAACTCCTCCCAATTGAAGTAAAAAGCTGAGCATACGCCTCAACAGAGGGGAGAAAACCAGGAAACAACACTCCCCGGGAAGCACGCCTGTGACAACAAAAGACCTGGAGGCCCAGGACAAGAGAAGCCCAAACCCCACCAAAACTCCACCCATATACCCTAGACTGGGAATTGGGCAACACAGGCTGCCAGCACCTGATAGTAAGCAGGAGCTCAGACTGTTAAGGCGGCTCAGCAACAGAGTGATAGTCTTGGATGTATGAGGCCCTGGATCTGATTCCTCAGCATCACAAAAGCAAAAAGGATCAGAAGTGGTGCTGTGGCTCCAATGGTAGGGTGCCAGCCTTGAGCTGAAGAGCTGAGGGACAGCACCCAAACCTAGAGTTCAAGCCCACAACCAGCCCAAAACAAACAAACAAAAACACATCAGGAGCCCATAGCAGACTCCAGTATTTGGGAGAGTGCATCCAGAGCATCTATTCTTCACAAGAGCATATAGTTTTGAGATGTATTTCCTTATAATGTTCTGAATCTTGGTTGTTTCTGTGCTGATGTTTCCATTCTCATCTCTGAGTTTATTAATTTGGGTGTGTTCTCTTCTTTTTCTGATAAGATTTGCTAAGGGTCTGTCAATTTTGTTAAGTTTTTCAAAGAACCAACTCTTTGTTTTGTTGATTCTTTCTATAGTTTTTCTGGATTCTAATTCATTTAATTCTGATTTAATTTTGATTATTTCTTTCAATCTACTAGACTGGGGTTTTTCTTGCTGCTCTTTTTCAAGGAGGTTTAGATGTGTCATTAAATTGTTGGTTTCAGATCTCTCCAATTTGTTGATGTAGGAGCTCAGAGCTATAAACTTGCCTCTGAGTACTGCCTTTGCTGTGTCCCAGAGGAGCTGGTAATTTGTGTGTTCATTTTTGTTGAATAGCATGAACATTTGAATTTCCTTTCTAATCTCTTCCATGACCCACTCATGATTCAGTAGTGTGTTGTTCAGCCTCCATGTGATACTGGACTTTCTTTGGTGGCTTTTGGTGTTGAGTTCTAATTTTATTCCCTTGTGGTCAGAGAGAATGCAAGGTATAACTTCCATGTTTCTGAATTTAGACAATTTTGCTTTGTGGCCTAAAATGTGGTCTATTTTAGAAAACGTTCCATGTGCTGCTGAGAACGTGTATTCTGATGCTGCTGGGTGAAATGTTCGGTAGATGTCTGTTAAGTCTAGTTGATCTATGCAGCTGTTTAGATCTGCGGTTTCTCTGTTGAGTTTTTGCCGAGTTGATCTATCTAGTGGGGAGAGTGGTGTTTTAAAATCCCCAACAATTAATGTCTTTGGATCTATATGGGATTTGAGGGAAAGTGGTGTTTCCTTGATAAATTTGGGTGCTCCATTGTTTGGCGAATAGATATTTAGAATTGTAATATCCTCCTGAAGGAGAGATCCTTTAATTATTATGTAGCGACCTTCTTTATCTCTTTTCACGAATTTTAATTTGAAGTCTATTTTATCTGATATTAGGATTGCAACTCCCGCCTGTTTATGGGGGCCTTTTGCTTGATAGATTTTGTTCCAGCCTTTAACATTGAAAATGTGTTTGTTTTTACAGGCAAGATGTTACTCCTGCAGGCAGCAGATAGAAGGGTCTTGTTTTTTAATCCAACTAGACAGTCTGTGTCGCTTAATTGGAGAGTTCAGTCCGTTAACGTTAAGAGATAGGACTGAGAGGTATTTGGGAGTTCCTGCCATGTTATCTACCTTCTTGGGGGCTGCGAAAACTGGGTTCTTCCTATGGTTCTTGGCTTCTCAGTTTGGGTGCAGTTTGTTGGCCTTTGTTGCGGTCTTGTTGGTTTTCTCTGTGTAGGACATCTTTAAGAATCTTTTGTAGGGCTGGTTTGGTGGAGATGTATTGTTTCAATTTTTCTTTGCTGTGGAAGGTTTTTATTTGGCCTTCAGTTATGAAGGAGAGTTTGGCTGGGTACAGTATTCTTGGTTGATAGTTGTTTGTTTTTAGGGCATGACATACATCATTCCAGGCTCTTCTTGCTTTGAATGTCTCTGCTGAGAAATCTGAGGTGATTCTAATTGGTTTCCCTTTATAGGTGATTACCCTTTTCTCCCTGACAGCTTTAAGGATCTTTTCCTTGTTCTGAGTTGATCCTGTGTGGATTATAATGTGACGGTGGGATGTCCTATTCTGGTCTGGTCTATTTGGGGTTCTAAAGGCTTCTTGTATCTGAATAGGCCTATCTTTTTGCATATTTGGGAAGTTCTCTACTAGGATCCTGTTAAACAAATTTCCTAGACCATTAACTTCTGTTTCTAGGTGCTCCTCTACACCCATTATCCTTAGATTAGGCCTTCTGATGGTGTCTTCCAGGTGTTGAATAGATCTATCATATTTCTTGGACTTGTCTTGGATGGTTGTATGTTCTTTCTCTATAATATCTAGGCTGTCTTCAATCCCTGAGTTTCGATCTTCTGCATGGTCTAACCTGCTGTCAAGACTCTCTACTTTTTTTTTTTTTTAATCTCTTTTCCTTCTAATTGGTCAGCTTTGATGGCTTCAAGTTCTTTGTTGAAGCTCTGTTTTAGATCTTGTATGAATCTCTTTACTTCCTTAATTTGGTGTTCAGCGTTTGTCCTCAAATCACTTAGTTGATTGGTTATGGTTTCTTTGGACTCCCATTCCTTCTGTTGGGTTCCATTCAGCTTTCCTTTTGTGGTCTCCCTGACTTCCTTCAGCTCTTTGTGAATGGATTCTATGGATGCCTTTAGTGATCTTTGTGTGTTCTCTACCTGTTCTCTCAATTCCTGTATTACTCTTTGATTAGCTTCCTCGTGTTCATGGGATTCCTGCAGTTCTCTTTGAGTGTTCTCAGCCTGCTCACGCCATTCATCCCCTTCTCTTTGAGTATTTTCAAGTTGTTCATGCAAATCCTGTATCAGTTTTTGAGTAGCTTCCTCACGCTTTTGATATTCCTGTATAAACTTTGGGATGCCTCCTCTCTCTCCCTATCACGCTCATACAGAGTCCTTTGTACATTGTCAAACTTCTCATTTATCATGTTTGCTATTAGTGTTTGTAGAGCTATTTGGGAAATCTCTGGATTATTCATTATCTGTTCTAATCCCTAATTATCAAGATTGGGAATTGAGATACCCGAATTTGCCATTTTTCTTGTGTTTTTCCGGCTTACTCTGCCCATTTGAGATGAAGATAGCACCAGTTTTTTGCTAGAATACTATCTTAAGGCAAGCATCAACCAAAGTCTGTATTTGTACAGTAAATAATCTACAGATACAATCTAGTTCAACAGATACATCTATTCAACATCAAACGACTATATGTTAAAGGACTTCGAACCGCAGAAAAGAATTTGGAAAACCAGAAATTATTAGGATTAGGGAGAGATGTGGGTAAAAAATAGGAATAGATTGGTGTGGGGAGGCACAGGGAGAGTTAACTATGTCCTAATCACAGTGCAGGAAATGGGTTGGGTAGGATGCAAGTAGAGAGAGAGAGAAAAAGAAGAAAGGGAAAGGGGAATGAAAAGAGACCAGGAAAAAAATAGAAATGTAAAAATTAATGTTATTATGGAGATTAAAAGACCATCTATTTAGAGAGGAATGTGAATATGTTGAGAGAAAGGGAGGGACATAGAGGAGATGTGAAAAACTTTAAAAAAATGCTTAAAATATTATATAGGTATAAAGAGGTAGTACTGCTATTAATGAATTTAAGTCTCAGAGGTTTTGAATTGATTAATAAATTTGTGGATTAAGTGTGTACACAATGGGGTATAGGGTCTACTAGTTAACTACGGGTTTATCTGAGGATGTGCAGGACAAGAGTTAAGTCACATAAAGAAGAACAAAAGAGAGGAAAAGGTGGAAGGGATGGGAAAGGGAGAAGAAAAGATCAGAAGTTCAGTAGAGCTAGACAAAAAACAAAAAGATAATTAAGAAAGAAAGAAAAAGAGAACGAAGACAAGAACAGAAAGGAAAACGCTCATTCACGTATTCCTAAAATAAAAATTAGAAGAGGAGAGAAAAAAAAAGTTACTGGAAAACAATTATTTTTTCAGAAGAGGCAAAAATTAAAGATTAATAAAAGTTTTAGAAGAGAAAAAATTATATATCTATATATATATATAAGGTAACAAAAAACAAAAAACAAACAAAAAAAGAAAAGAAGAAGAAGAAGAAGAAGAAGAAGAAGAAGAAGAAGAAAAAAGTCCTTTGATTTTTTTTGGGGGGGTAGGGGTTGGAAGAATCCTGTATCTCCCTTTTGTCTGTAACCAGCCTCTTGTTGGAGTCTCTGGTCAGCTTGAGGTCCTGTGGCTTGATTGGTTTCTTAAGTCGGTTGGTTGGAAGAGGCAGAAAAATGCTCTGCTTTACCCAAGATTTTGAGATTCTCCTCCCAGGTTAGTTTTCTGGGAGGGTGATCTGTTTTGAGAATCACAAAAGAGGGGGATGCAATGATGAGGCTAGGTTCTGGGTAGAGTTGAGGCCTTTCAACAAACAGTAGCTTTTCCCTGGGTCTATTTGTGATAAAACTCACAGAGCCCAGCCTGGAGCCATTCTCAGGGTTTCTGTTTTTCAATTGATTGTGGTGGCTGCTAGAGGGAGGGGCAGCCTCTGGCTCTGGTTACCCAGTGAGGAAAGCCACTCCAATGGCTGGCGCCTGAGCTGGGTGACTTTTCCCTGGATGGAGCTGAGTCTGGCAGGTCACTTCGCCGTTAAGTTCTTGTGACCTGCTAAATGACTCGTTTTATTCCAAGGCCTGAGCTGGTGCTAGCAGCTCCTCCGAGCTTTGTCGGTATCCAAGATGGAGATCACCGGTGCTGGGGGAGGAGGGGTCGCCTTCCCTCCTCTGCTCCCTGAGAATGAGTGAGGACGTCGGGCTTGTACTCACACCGAGTCTTGGATCCTGGGTCGTCTCTGGTCTGCAAACTGCAGGATGAAGATATCCGTTCCTTGTCGGTTCTTGTTGGTGTTGAGTAGAATCCGCTCGTCCGCTGCATCTGGCTCCTTCGTCCCAGACTCTCTGTGTCTCAGGTATGACCCCGTGGTGGTGGTCTCCGCCGCGACCCTGCCGCCGCTGCAACCAGCTGCTGGCAGGCGCTCAGATGTGTCTCCTTGGCTTCCCCTCTCTTGACTAACTCTCTGTCCTGTGATGGCACACTTGGTGTGATTCTCTGGCTTAGGACTGTTCACTGGAACTCTAAAACTGCTTTCTATGCGAGAGCTTGTTCAGATTCCAGCTTCTTCTCCGCCATCTTGCCGGAGCTCCTTGTTTTTTTTTTTTTTTTTTATCCTTGATTAAGAGTGAGGTTTATTTATTTTATTTTATTTTTTTGTGAACATACTGTACAGAGGGGTTACAATTACATGGGCAAGATAATGAGTACATTTCTTATCAAGCACTGCAGCCTCCTCCTTTGTTTACCCTTCACATCCCTTCCTGGTCTTTGTTTAAAGAAGCAAACCTTCCTGTCTTAGGTTGGGTGGATCGCCTTGTTTGCCTTACCCATCATCGGGAACTTCTTCAGAGCGGAGATGAAGGCCCTGTCTTAGGTTGGTCAGACTGACACCCCCTTTTACCCATCTCTGGCTGCGATTCCTCTCAGAGGAAATTCACTCACTTGGAGCTTCTAAGCTCATAAGAGTTTAAGGCAAGGAAGGCATAGAAAAACCATCAGCAAATGCATTACCAGGCCAAGCAATGTCATTAGCAGTCCTTTAACATTGGTCAAGGATGGGATAGCAGTCTTTGCCACTTCAGAGTCCAGAGGTGGAGCTTGTTCTAATCTGGCTATTTGCCTGTGGGGTTGAAAAAGATCTAAAGACAAGTTATTTGATGATTTCTGCATTGCCAGCACTGATCACTGCCCAGGTCACCCCTTGAGGTTGATGCAGATTCTGTAAGGGCCATTGCTGGGACTGGGAGGGTCAGGACAGTCAATAGCTGGAGTATCACTATCTGCAATTGTTAGAGAACACAAGAGCTTCTCAAGGGCTGGTTTCCCTTGGGGATGGTTAATAATTATCTTTTTTATCTTTCCCTCTTTTAAACACAAGCCTTGGCCACCATAGATGTTTTTCTTTCCTTGTTGGTTAGTTTATCCTTGGGAATCCTCCTGTATAGAGGAAATGGGTAAAAACTTAAGGTTCCTGGCAGGGATCCAAATGGGGGCTGTCTCCCTATGGGAAAAATGCATCCAAATCCCCTGCCCATGGTAACTAGGGGGTCAGGTCCTCCCCATTGTTGTGTTGAGGGATTCTTCCACCTGACTTTCACTTGGGGCTTAGGGTTTAGTTGTCCCCAGTGCTTCTGAAATCTGGATTCAGTTGCCCCTTTTGAAAAATTTAAAATATGAATGGTAAACAAAGCTATCTGTAACTGTACATGGGGGCTAACTCCCCTTTTTTGGTTTTAATAATTGCTCCTTAAGATATTGGTGATTCCTTTCTATAATTGCTTGGCCTTGGGGATTATAGGGAATTCCTGTAGTATGATTAATATGCCATTTGTCAAAAAAACTCTGACATTGCTTTACTAACAAAATAGGTTCCATTATTGGTTTTAACTTGTGCTGGAGACCCAAGGTGGCAAAGCATTGAAGAAAATGTGCTTGCGAATGTTTAGTTCTTTCTCCAGTATGTGCTGTGGCCCAGCATGCTCCTGAGTAGATATCTATAAAGACAAAGATATATTTAAACTTACCAAAGGCTAGGAAATGATTAGCATCCATTTGCCAGAAGATGTTAGGTTTAAGGCCTCTGGGATTTACCCCTGGTGGTTGTAATGGGGGTACTTTTAAGAAGGGCTGGCATGTTTTACAGGTATGTACTATCCTTTTGAGGTCCTTTACAGGAATCTGAGGAAATCTATGCTGAATACCTCTCCACTTGTGTAGGTTAAATCATGCAATCAGGTAGCCTCTTGTAACTTTAATGCTTGTGGGCCAGTAGCTAACTGGTCAGTCCAATTATTGCCTAGGGATAAAAACCCAGGAAATTTTGAATGCCCTCTCAAATGTTGGATGTGAATAGGGGCTCCCTACCCTTCTAATAGGCCCTTAAGGGAAACCATAAGAGGGGAAATAGGGTTTTCATCCAGCTTAATATGTGCCTGGGGAATATGAGAGAGCAAGTTAATCATATATAGGCTATCAGAATACAAGTTAAAGGTTTTTTTTTTTTTTTGGGTTCGGTTGTGGGGCCTGAACTCTGGGCCTGGGTACTGTCCCTCAGCTCTTCAGCTCAAGGCTAGCGCTCTATCACTTGAGCCACAGCGCCACTTCTGGCTTTTTTCTTTTTTCTTATGTGGTGCTGAGGAATTGAACCCAGGGCCTCATGCATGCAAGGCAAGAGCTCTACCACTGAGCCACCTTCCCAGCCCATTAAAGGGTTTTTGAATGTCCTGAAGGGCCATAATTACAGTGAGCATTTCTTTATATTGTGCTGACCCTTGACAAGGTTGAAATCTTTGTTGGCTCAGGGTCTTTTGTTGCTCCTCAAAGGCTGAATATGTAGAGCCTGCTTTACCTCCATCAGTAAAAACATGGAGGGTGCCAGGAATAGGCATTAGGAGAAAATAGAGAAGGCATTTTGAGGGGAAGTCACCATAACATAACAGTCCATTTGGATGACCTGTAATGGCAGTCAATTTGGCCTAGAAACCCCCCAAGGAGAAAGCAATATGAGCATTGGCTCGAGTGAGCCACTCAACGCCTGCCATCCAAAAAGGAAAAACAATGGAGTGAGGATCGAGGCCATAATGCCTTTGGGCTTGAGTCCTTCCCTTGATGATAGCATCTGCAAGTTGGTCTGCCTCAGAGTACACCTGAGGTGTGCCCCCCAGGGGTATGTGAACCCACTCTAATGGCTTCGCACTTTGAGTTAAAACTGCAGAAATTATTGTGACACTCACAAACAACCAAAGGGAAATGGGCTCAAAAATAGAATACCTCCTCAGGGAAACTTCATCCAGCGATTTTTGGAACTGCAAAAATATTGCCCAATGGCTGTCTGTAATTGTAATAACTTCTTGGGGTGTCCTGTCTTTTAGTAGGGCAAATAAGGGCACAAGAAAATCTTTAGGGATGAGAACCCATGGCAACAGCCAATTGGTTTCCCCTAAAAGACTCTGAAGTTGGGTTAAGGTTAGAGAGGCTGGAATATGCAGTAAAGGCTTAAGGGGGCTGGCCTGAGTCAAGGTAAGGTGGGTTCTGACCACCTTAAAAGGAGGTACCTTTTGAATTTTATTGAGGGCTATGGTAAAACCTCCCTTTTTTACTATGGCAAGAACCTGATGCCCTCCAGGCATCCTGGGTCTTGGTGCCCCAGAATTATATCATCCATGTAGGCATAGGCAAGGGAGGTATCTGAACCCAGCACAGGCCCTAAAAGTGTGGCCAAGTATTTTTGGCAAAAGGCCGGGCTATTGGCCATTCCCTGTGGCAGAACCGTCCATTCAAAACTCTGATCAGGCTGGTGAAATTTAAGAGAAGGGATGGAGAAAGCAAACTTCTTGCAGTCATCTGGATGCAGGGGGATAGAAAAAAAAACCAATCTTTAATATCAATCACAACCAAGGTATATTCTGAAGGTATAGCAGGGGTCCAGGGCATGCCTCTTAGGGGTGTTCCTACTAGCTCTATCCTTTCATTTACCTTAGGTAGATCTTGGAGCACATGCTAAGCCCTGGAGGCTTTTTGAATAACAGATACAGGTGTGTTCCAAGGACTCATAGTAGGAGGTCTGTTTCCAAGGTTTATCTGTTCCTCCACCAAAAGGTGGAGGGCTACAAGTTTAGGTTTGGTCAGTGGCCAGTGTTCCACCCAGATAGGGCTTCCCAGTTTCCTCCTAATGGGAGGTACTTGGGGGGCAGTGGCCTTTAGGATTGGGGGTGCACCCGAGCAGGTCCCCTATGTTCTTCTCTATAATTATGAAAGTTAAAAAAATCCTTTTCTTTAACTCCCTCTAGATCCTGTTTAAGCCTTTGTGCTTCTTCCCCATCCAGGATATCATCATAGGATGCTCGATGGTCTATAGTGACCACGGCATACATTTGTCTTAGCATGTTTTGCCCTAGTAAATCGGCAGTGAGTTTTTTTTTTGCCACTAAAGGGTGTATCTTTCCCTGCTCTCCATCTAGCCTAGTCTATTTCATAAGGGCAACTGTCTCTTTGGACTGGGAGTTGTCTTCTACCCCCAATATCGGGAGGCCTGAGTGCAAGCTTCCAGTCCAAGGGCACTTCCTCCTCCCTGAGTATGGTTTGATCTGCCCCTGTGTCAATTAAGCAGTGGAACCACTTCCCACCTATGAAAATACTCATTTTAGGGCAGAGTCCTTCTACCAGGGGGATGGTCCAATGGGCCTGGGTCATCCTGCCACAAGGCTGCCTGGGCCTCGCAGCAGAGGGGGTTCCTCCTTGAGTTACTGGGGCTGGAGGATGCCCCTCCCCTAGTTTAAAGGCTTCCCATCTAAATCAAACTTGAATCAACAATCCTTTTTCCAATGGTATCCCTTCCTGCACCTGGGGCAGGGTGTAGGGGGCAGTTTGGCCCCCCGTGCCAGTTGGTGGGGGATTGTTGTAAACAGTCCCTCTTAAAGTGCCCCTCCTGTCCGCATTTAAAACAAGCCTCTCTCCCCAGTGGTCTTGGGGTTCCTTGGCCCTGGGCTGCCAGTGCCTGGGTAATAGCCTCAGTCATTGCAGATGTCTGAGCCTGTAAAGCTAAAGCTAGTGATTGGGACTGGTGCTGTTGCATTCCCACATCCTGTGAGGCCACCACGCATCTGCTCAGGGAACTCTCTCTCAATCCCTCACAGGCCATGAAGTGGTCTGCATTCATCCCTTCTCAGACCAGTAGTTTTAGAAGCTGATCTCGGAGCTGGTAGCTTGTAGTTAATACTCTGTTGGACTCGGTCTACAAACTCAGCTAGAGGCTCACCAGTTTTTTGCCTCACTCCTGCTATGGGGGACTCAGTAGGCCCATCATCCAGTTTGTATCACGCAGTAAGTCCTGCCTGCCTTACCTGGTCATGGTAAGGGCCAGGTTGTGCGGCCTGTTGGACACCAGTGGAGTATCCTTCCCTGGTCCCTGTTAACATGGCATAAGTAATAGGTATTGTGGGTTGACCCTGCCAGTTATTCTCCGCCTGCACTCTGCATTCCTCCTTAAAGAAAGCACACCATTTAATAAACTGAGAACTGGTGAGGATGGCTTTGGCCACATCCAGCCAGCTCTTAGGGACACATGGGTGATAAGCAATATCCTGTAATAGGGTCTGGGCCCAAGGAGAGTTCAGGCCATCCTCCACCACTGCCTTGCGGAGCTTTTTAAGATCCTTAGCTTCCCATGGATACCATTCCAAGGGCCTGTTAGCTCCTGGTGCCAGATAGACCGGATACGCTTGGAGAAGCGAATCCTGTGGCCCAGGGTCCAGGCTCCTGGGTAGCACTTCCCTTAAAGGGTAGGCCTCTGAGTAGGTTACTTCCCTAGCCCTCGGCCCCTCCCTGGAAGGTTGGTAGGGGTCTGGGTCTTGCAGGTCTCTCTCGCAGGTTGCATAGGGTGCTGTACCTCCCCTCCCCAATCAGGGGAATAGGGTGGGGGCCTAGGACCATCAGGGGCACCCTAGTCAGAGGGCGTAACCTTCACCCTTGTTTTGACTTCCACTGTGCATGTTTCAATGTGTTCTCGGTCGAATTTGACCCATTCCTTTTCCTTCTCACTTCCCAAGTCCTCCTTTACTCTCTCTAGGCCTAATGTTGCCTCCTCCTCCTTATTCTGTGAAATAGCATTACCCATACTAAGGCTTTCACTTACCCTGAGAGACTGCTTAGCCTTGGATGGTATATTTTTGTTTCCAACCTCATGTTGGGCACCAGATGTCAGGTCTTCCTCTGTCCCGGAAAGACGGACGGGTCTGTGGAAAGGTAAGTGCAGCTGTTCGTGCATTCCCCAGTCTCCCTTAGAGCCCAGGAGACAATCAGACACAGCGGTGAGTCGAGTCAAGCAGGAACTCATTTTATTAACACATAGCAAGCACTTTTTAAAGCAAAAAAGCCTGGGTGGCATGTGTGGGGAGGAAAAGGAACTAATCATTGTCAAGGTCACACCCTATCATGCACCTAAGCTTCCATGGGCTGGTTGCGCACTAAACGTAAAGCAAATCGGGCTCTGCCCAATCAACTCCCTCTCATCATCATCTTTGCTGCCCAGGTGCCCTACAACACCACCCTGCCCACAGGGTGGAGAGGTGGGGTGTGGCAGTGACGTCAGCCCAGTGGGCCCTGTGGTTCTCACGGTCTGTGACCCACCTTGGACATGGCTCAGTGTAAGGATGCCTGCCCAGCTTGAGGTAGGCCCAGGGATGCACCACCCCTTCACATCCTCACTCCAGACAGAATTCCTTCTGGATAAGACCTAGAGGCTGGACAGTGAATTTCCCACTGTTCCCCCCAGGCCTCCCTGAGGACATGGCAGAGCACTGAACACTGAACAGACTGTGAGCAGATGCAGATCCCGAGCCAGCTGGGACTGGGAACCCAAGACCTGGCCCTAGACTCGATTCTGAGTCTGCCTGGACTGGGAACCAGCCCAGACATGAAGCAGGCCTAGACAGTGAGCACAGTCCCACTGGAAGCAGAACGCCAGCAGACCCAGAGAAGGCATGGGCCTCAAAGGGGACTCAGACTCACAGGGGGCCCAGGAACAGGTCTGGATCTGGAGCTAGTGCAGACTAGGAGCAGGCCCAACTCGAAGCAGGCCCAAACCAGTCCATGGATGCCAGTCCATGGAGGCCAGTCCCAGGAAAGGCCATCAGGGAAGGCCGGTCCTGGGAGGCCGGTCCCAGGGAAGGCTAGTTGGGAGAGGCCAGTCCCAGGGAAGCTGGCCCGGGGAGGCCGGTCAAGGAGACCAAGCAGGGACTGGAACTGGAGTCCAGCTGAGATGCAGGGCCATCACTGACAGAGACTCATCACAGAATGGAGGTAAGGCAGTTGGGGCAGTTGGCCTTGCCAGGCTCTGCTCTGGGAGGGAGGTGGGAGATGGGCCAGAAGTGGCCTGGGAGGAGCAGGAGCTGGGCCAGAAGTAGCCAGGGAAGTGTGCCTGGGGCTGAGGCTCTTTAAGGGGGCCAGGTCGGTGGTGGTGCAGACCTTGGGGGTTATGGGGCTCTGCAGGACTCAGGACCATCCCAGATTGTACCCATCACCAGCCGCACTGAAGCAGCCCAGACCCCAGGACCATGGACTGCTGGTGCCCTGCCCCCACCCTCCTCCCGCCCCCATAGCCACCCCTCCCTTCTCCTACCCCTCCCAAACCCTCCCCTGCTCCTGCCCCCACCCTTTTCTGCAAGCTCCTCTCCTCCTTCTAGCCAGTAGCTGCAACTACTTCCTTCTGCCCAGGACACAGGAAAAATTGAAGCCCTGAGGAAGTGTCTCAATGCCTCAGCGCCCTGAGACAGACTGGCCTCTGTGTGATCCTGCTCCAAATTTCAGTGCCCTGAATCCCAGAGCAGTTTCATCAGAGCTCTCACTGAATTCTCACAGTGTCAGCTCAAGCCAGTAGTCAGGGCCAGCAGTGATCTGCTGGGTGCCAGGAAGGAGATGAGGCCTCAGAGGAGCCATGAGGTCAACAGGGAGGTAGAGGCTGCTTCCAGAGGCAGGAGCATTATAATGGTTGTGTTCCCAAAGTTCATATATGGATGCTCTCATCACCTGGTACCTATGAATGTGGAAATGAGCCTTGGCAGGAGATCAACTCCAGTTCCTGTTGTTACTGTGTCCATAAAAGGGGGGAATTGGGTCCCAGAAATGCACCCAGGGATGATCCTCTGTAGAGACTCAACTATGCTCTCACAGGTTCAGAAGCTGAGAGAAGACCTAGAACACACCGTGCCTTGTACCTCCTGAGGGAATGTGGCCCAGCAACACTGATTCCATACCGCTGGACTGCACAGCTGTGAACACAGATCTCTAAACCATAAACTCTGCAGTGGTGTATCAGAGCCACACTAGGAAAATAACACACAAATGTTCTGCTCTTTCCAATATATATATAGATATATATCTATATATATCTATATATATTTATATATATCTAAATATAATTTTTATTTTTTTGTCATTCATGGGGCCTGAACTCTGGGCCTGGGCACTGTGCCTCAGCTCTGCATCTCAAAGCTAGCACTCTACCATGTGAGCCACAGCATCACTTCCAGCTTTTTCTACTTATGTGGTACTGAGAAATCGAACCAAGGGCCTCATGCATGCAAGGCAAGCACTCTACCACTAAGCCACCTTCCCAGCCCTCAAACATCATTCTTAACATAAAACCATCATATCTAAACCATTAATCGTGTAGAAAATAAACATAAAAAGAGCTGGATCACAAGAATCATACATACTTTCCTCTATCAGTTCCAGTATTTAATATTTAATGAGTATCATGACAAAACCACCAGAATTTAGATACTCTGTAAGTGCAAGATTGTTGTATATTCTGAAGATCAGGCCTTTATTATCATTTTGCTGAAAAAGAAATTTGTGTTTTCAGATCTTGATGAAAAAAATAAAGCAGATGTAATTCATCTCTAGAAGTCTACCTTAGCATATAAAAGGTTTTTATTTAGAATAGTAAAAATGGAAAAAGAGAAAATAAATCATTATGAAAATAGATGCAGAAAATTCACCGGACTTCTCTGACCACTTTAACCAACTTGAATTGTTGAAAACACATGGACATCTCATTCCCACTGGTACTCAAAGTCTCTGGTTAGGCAATTCTGATGAAGATGAGGAAGAAGATGAAAAAAGCAAAGAGTGGTATCAATTGCAAAAAAAAAATGGAGAAGGATCCAAGCAACTTGCTTCTTTGGGCTGCTGAAAATACTCAGGTATATTTTTTTATTTTAAGAAGGTAAGGACCATTACATAGTAGGAGAGCCATCAGTTTTATAGCTAGAAGATCTTTTCCCAACCCATCCCCAACCCCCATTTGAACCATGTCTTTAGGTTTACACAATTTTTGAACCTCTCATTTCTTGTCCTTGAAGTTGCCATCACAATATTAGCCTGTTTATTCAGGTTAATGAGAATCAAATGAAGCAAAGTACAAAAATAGGGCATATTGGGTTGGGAAGGTGGCTAAGTGGTAGAGTGTTTGCCTTGCAAGCATGAGGCCCTGGGTTTGATTCCTCAGCACCACATAAGCAGAAAAAAAAAGCGGGAAGTGGTGCTATGGTTCAAGTGGTAGCGCGCTAGCCTTGAGCTGAAAAGCTGAGGAACAGCACCCAGGCCCAGAGTTCAGGCCCCACGACTGGACCCCCCCCCCCGCCAAAAAAAGCACATATTAAGGTATCTTAATATTATTTAAGGTTAATTACAAACCTCACATGCATTTGTCTTATGTATTTTTAAATCCTTTATATTTCAAATCAGTTATAGCTAATTATTACCTTCTAGTTAACTATCATTTAAGATAGGGAGGATGTTAACGCTAAATACCAGTCCTCACATATCCCTACAAGGAAAATATAAGCATTTTACATTTTGTAGTCCTTTTATATGTGCACTGCAATGTACTACAGGTTCATAGATCAAACTGAAAACCGCTTCCTAAAAATATGTTTATAAAGTTGTATTTGAAAGGAATTGAGCCCTTTTATCCCTGAATTTTCTCGTTCTTATTTTATTCTTCTGTTAAGAGGAGTTTCTTTCTTTCTTTCTTTCTTTCTTTTTTTTTTTTTTTGGTCTGGTCATGAGGCCTGAACTCTGGGCCTGGGCGCTATCCCTCAGCTTGTCAGCTCAAGGCTAGCACTCTACCACCTGAGCCACAGCACCACTTCCGGCCTTTTTTCTTTTTGCTTATGTGGTGCTGAGGAATTGAACCCAGGGCCTCATGCATGCAAGGCAAGCACTCTACCACTTAGCCACCTTCCCAGCCCAGGAGTTTCATTTTTTGTAACTTTTATATGCCATGTATATTGGTATAGTAATCCTTTCATAAAACATGAATCACTTTTTTTGCAGATGAAAATTATTAAATACAGTTATTGTTTCTCTCTGGACAAAATTTTGAGAAATAGGCTCTAATTGAACCTTAAATAAATATATGGTTTGATATTAGATAATCACACTCAAAAATAACCAACACATGTTCATTACAAAGTTACTTGTCCTCTTTTCCAAATACAGAAATCATAAATTGTTTTTATTTTGAAGTCATCTGATAATCAATTTAGGGGGTTTGGTTTGTTTATTTTTACTTGAGTCTAAAGCCACAAGTCAGGCTAGGAAAGTGGCTCAGTGGTAGAGTGCTTGCCTTGCATGCATGAGGCCCTGGGTTCAATTTCTCAGCACCACAGAAGCAGAAAATGCTGGAAGTGGCACTGTGACTCAAGTGGTAGAAAGCTAGCCTTGAGCTAAAGAGCTGAGGGATATCACCTAGGCCCAGAGTTCAGGCCCCACGACCAGAAAAAAAAAACAACCATAGGTCAGTTTAATTTTCTTTTTTGCTTCGAGCTGAATTATATATGTGAATATATATTTGTGTGTATATAGGTATATATGTATCTTTCTTTCTCAGCTTACTATAGTGCGGAGACTACTTTCTGAAAAGGCCTTTCATGTTAATACTAGGGATGATGATGATTATACCCCTCCTCATCAGGAAGCCTACAGTAGACACTTAGACATTATTGGTGAGTTGGTGGCTCTAGCGGCAGATATTCATACAATAACTGTGGATGGCTGGACGGCCCTGCACAGTGCTTGTAAGTGGAATAACACCAGAGTGGCTTCTTTCTTACTTCATGATGCAGATACCAATGCCCAAACAAAAGGCCTCTTGACCCCCTTGCATCTTGCTGCTGGGAATAAAGATAGCAGAGATACTCTGGATCTCCTTCTGATGAGCCATTATATCAAACCAGATCTGAAGAACAACTTTGAAGAAACTGCATTTAATATTGCCAGAAGGACAAACATGTATCACTACCTCTTTGAAGTTGTGGAAAGCTGTACAAATTCTTCTCTGAAGTCTTAATTGTTCGGTTTTCTTAAATTTCAAAAATGCTACTCCTTCCGTTGTGTCAGATACAAAATATTTTAACAATACAAAACAGACATTAGTGTCTTACTGTAAAAATCCATGGGTTCTCATGGTATTCTTCCAAGTGAATTGCTCGACTTTGATGTCAAAATGTATTCAAGAGTTGTTTGGAAACATCTTCAATGATTTCTGTAGAATTTGTGATTTTTTAAAAATTAGAAATGATTTTAACTTGTCTGTTGAAATGAGTATTACAGAAACTAAAGATATTTCTGGTGCTGGTCTGAAAAAAAGTGTAATTTAAAATAATATTCTATCATGTCGAAAACGAACTTTACAACTTTGGTGGGGGGGGTGGGAGGAGGCTTGGAAGGGATGGGAAGGGGAAACAAAGGAGGAGGCTACAATGCTTGATAAGAAATGTACTCATGGAAGTGGCGCTGTAGCTCAAGTGGTAGAGCGCTCGCCTTGAGCTGAAGAGCTGAGGGACAACGCCCAGGCCCAGAGTTCAAGCCCCACGACCGACAAAAAAAAAAAAAAGAAATGTACTCATTATCTTGCCCATGTAATTGTAACCCCTCTGTATAGTTTTTCACAATAAAAAAAGAAAAAAATAAAACCACCCCTATTATATTTGAATTAAAAATAAATTTAAAGAACGAAAAAAAATTCTATATCTTGGGTCTTTATTGAATATTTAGTGCATTGGCATATATTTTTATCAGTCAAGATAATTCAGAATTTAAACCTCTTTTTTTAAATTGTATTTTATTTTATTTGAGAACATACTGTTAAACCTCTTTTTAAATGTAGTGATGCACTTACCTATCTTCTTTATGTTGCTTTCATTTAATACCAGAAAACTAAATGTTATTATTGACTTGAATGTTTACAAGTTTAAAATAATTATCTTTGGATTTTAGAACATAAAAAGATTTCAGGAAAGTAGTTAGCTAGGTGTTTAATCCATGATTTTGATATAGTGTTTTCCCTACTATAATCCATTCAGTCTTGTGAACAATCTTGGTCAACCTACATGGTCCTTATTCTTACAGTAAGTTAATATGACCTTTTAGACATGTAAACAACTATACCTTGGTCTAGGAGGTATAGATTTCCAGCTGGTTTTAACTACCAGCCCATGCTAGGTTGAACACTGCTCATACAGACTTGAGTTTCAAAAAAGGCTGGTTTTTTAAAGTTCTCATTTTCTACAACCCTTGGAAAGGCAAAATGACAAGGCATAAGGAATTCTAAGTGAGAGAATTGTTGTTATGTGGAGACTAAACCAAGTAGCTTAAGCTTTCTTGGGTAGTAACCCAAGAAAGTAACCCAAGGGTGTGTGTGCTCATGCACGCACACACGCACACACACATATATTCAAGAAAAATAAAGGTTTTTACACATACACAAAAGACATGAATTCTTTTCTGTAACTGTATAACTTTGTTGAGTCTATAGCACATTTACTCAAACCACTTGTGTTTATTCAGTATCTACTTCTGGCTTGTAAATGCAGTTTCCCATTGTTTATATGGCCACTCACGCTGTGACTATTTCCAAAAGGTCTCTGCTTAGCCTCTCAACACTAGAACTGACACCACAGGAAAGGTAAACAAACCTTTCTTCAACATACATTTTAAATGTCTACTTCAGTTTTTTATCTTGAGCTAATCCATATGAGTCAATCATCATAGACTAAATCATAGTGATATTTAAGCAATATTTGAGGTGGTTTCTTTTAGTTAGAACAAGCTGTTATTTCAAAACCAACAGCTAAATGGTAATGAAAGAACTGAATCATTGTGACAAACAATCTCAAGATGTTACGAGAACTTCATTTATCTTGTGATTTGTTGTTAGGATAGGACATTTCTCAGTTTCAGAGAATCAATATCTCTGATATAAAGATTTTTGTCAGAATAGGAAAGATTGCTTTCTGTTTAACTTGACACAAAGAAGAGATACTAAATGACAGAGATAGCTGGCAAACAAGTGAGGGTAGAATAGGCCCTAGCCAATGACATTGCTGAACAAGGTTGCCTTGTGGACTGTGGTTTTGAGTAAACTTTGCATTTAACTTGAGATCTAAAGGAGCCTCCTTATTTCTGATAAAGAATTGACAGGTGACTCCCCCTGTTTTTTTGAGACTTAGCCATCAAAAATGCTGAAGAACAAAATTCACATATGAAAAATTCCTTCTCCTGGAGGAGGAATTTGTATTGTTTGCTCTCTTTATGCTTTCTTTAGTATTTACTAGATTAGTCTTTCCACAGAAGACATTCACTAGTGATACTTTTGTCTTTATAATATGCCATGCAGACCATTTTCATCCCTTTTTTTAATGTATACCAGTACAAAGCTTGAACTCAGAGTCTCAAGCTCTTGCTTACCTTTTTTTCACTCAAAGCTGATGCTGTACTCGAGCTGTACCTCTGTTGTCTGTTTTCATATGCTTTAATCATAGGAAAGTTTTAGTAATGGAAAAAATGAGAAAGTTTTAGTGCTATAACTAAAAGAAAATTAGGAGCCTATCCTAGGTTTTTCCCAAAGAATTTAATAACTCATGGAGATTTGTAAACTGATGGCAGAGACCTATTCTGGGAAAGAGATAATGGCTCTACAGTGAGAATCATATAAATACTTGTATAAGAATCTGAGTGATCTACACCTTCACCAAAGGAGAGACAATCCACCAAATTGAAAACTAGACAGCATCATTCTGTCCCTGTGTGCATCTTAGCAGGGATCAAAGCCCCTCTTGCTATCCACAGCCACATGTGGAAATTTTTTTCCTTGTAATTTTGGGAGAGCTGAAGAGTGTTTGGATGCTCAGGATGCAAATGACAAGATAGAGCACTCAGAACTGGGGGGCCTTAAAACAATTTTGATTTAAGACCCCCAAATTCTGAATGCTTGACACCTTCCCAAAGGACAGCCAAGTCACCAAAGTGAAATAGCCAGCATCTTTCTGTCCCCCAGCAGCTCCAGTATGCCTGCTAGCAGGGCCAAAAGCCCCTCATTCTGTCCACAGTAAGAGTTACAATTTTTTTTCCTTGCAATTCTGGAAGAGCTAATGAGTGTTGGGAGCTCAGGATGCAAATGACAAGACAGAGCACTCAGAACTTGGGGGCCTTAAAATTTTTGTGTTAAGACCCCCAAATTCTGAATGCTCTACATATTCCCAAAATGACAGACAAGTGACAAAAGAGAAATAGACAGCATCTTTCTATCCATAGTAACTCCTGTATGCATCCTAGCAGAGTTCAAAGCCCCTCTTGGTGTCCACAGCAACATGTCCAAATTTCAAAGTCACAATTTTGGAAGAGCTGACCAATATTTGGGACCTCAGGTTGCAAACGACTAGATAGAGCACTCAGAAATTGGGGGCTTTAAAACAATTTTATTATAAGTTCCCCTAGTTCTGAGTGCTCTACTCCTTGTTCAAAAGAAAGACAAGCCTCCAAAGAGAAACTGACAGCATGTTTCTGTCCCCAGAAACTCCTGTGTCAACCAAGCAGGGCCATAAGCCCCCCACACCATAAACAGTAACAAATCTGAATATTTTCCTCCCAATTCAGGGAGAGCTGAAAAATATTTGGGAGCTCTCCATGCAAATGATAAGATATAGCACTAAGAACGTCGGGGCCTTAAACAATTCTATTTTAAGGTGCCCAAGTTCTGAGTGCTCTACACCTTCAACAAAGGAGAGACAAGCCACCAAAGAGAAATAGACAGCATCTTTCTGTCCCCAGCTGCTTCTGTGTGCATCCTAGGAGGGTTGAAAGCCCCTCACACTGTCCACAGTAACATGTCAAAATTTTTTCCTTGCATTGATGGGAGAGCTGATGAGTGTTTGGTAGCTCAGGATGCAAGCAACAAGATAGAGCACTCAGAGCTTGGGGACCTTAAAACAATGTGTTTTAACTCCCCAAGTACTGAGTGTTCTATTCCTTCCCCAAAGGAGAGACAAGCCTCCAAAACAAAATTGACAGCATCTTTCTGTTCCCAGCAGTTCCTGTGTGCCTTCTAGCAGGACTGAAAGCCCCACACACTATCCATAGTAACAAGTCCAAGTAGTTTTCTTGGAATTTGGGGAGAGCTAATGAATGGGAGTTCTGGGTGCAAATCAAAAGATAGAGCACTAAGAACTTGAGGACCTTAAAACAATTCTGTTTTAAGGCTCCCAAGTTGTAGTGCTCTACACCTTCCCCAGAGGACATACAAGCCACCAAAGAGAAATAGCATCTTTCTGTCCCCAGTAGCTCTGTTGTGCATCCTAGCAGAGCCAAAAGCCCCTTGGAGTGTCCACAGTAACAGGTTGAAATTATTTCCTTGCAATTCTGGGAGAGCTGACAGTTTTTGGGAACTCAGGATGCGAACAATAAGATAAAGCACTCAGATCTTGGGGGTCTTAACACAAAATTGTATTAAGGCCCCCAGTTGTGAGAGTGGTACACCTTTTCGTTTACACAGGCATATGCTGGGTAGGGATGTGGGGCCACTGGAGCACCATGTATGTACATTACTTCAAATGTCTGCAAACCCTCTCACACTTGACTCTTTTGGCATAGAGGATGAGTGGGATGAACTTACTTCAAATCATAGGTATCCAGGATGGCACCTCCAACTGGGCCTACAGGACCACGAAGAGGTCATGAAGCTGAAGTTGAAGCAGCCCTTGGGTATGACTGCCCTGTTAAGAGGTGAAACACTGATTGAGAAGGGTATCAGCATCTGCAGCTCCAGGCCCATAACCTCAGGCTACACAAGTCATAGCCTGGGAAGCATGAAAAACCATCCCTGGAATGAACATTGGATGCTACATGAATGAGAAAATTTCCATCCATCATAATCACAGCCATATAATATATATTATCTAACTATTTGAAGTAGGTGGAACACAGGTTTTTCTTGTAATTTTCAAAAATATAAAAATTAAGATCTTTTTTGTTTTTGGTTTGTTTCTTTTTTTCTTTTGTTTTATCTTGTTTTGTTTTGTTTTTGTGCCTGTCTTGGCGCTTCAAATCAAGATCAAAGTGCTGTTCCAGAACCTCTCTGTGCTGAAGGTTAGCCCTGTACAACTTGAGCCACAGCACTATTTCCAGCCTTCTCTGAGTAGTTTGTTGGAGATAAGAGTCTCATGAACTTTTCTGCCATGGCTGCCTTCAAACCACAATCCTCATTTCACAGCCTCATGAGTAATTAGAATTACAGGCCCCATGGATAGTTTTTTTAAACAGTTGTACAATGTATCAATTGGTTTTTACAATGCCTCTGAGACTTTGTCATAGTTTCCATCAACTCCTCTAATCTATAAAACCCCACCCATCCCCTTTCTTTCCTAGTTCCATTTTCACATATGTGCATTGAATCTTATGTTGTATTTTCCAAGCCATCTATTCCCTATTCCTTTGCTTCTTTCCACATCTCCTTTAACACCTACCCAAGGACAAGATATGCTTCATCTTTTTACTGTTCGCATATGATACTGTTAGGTCAGAGAGGTTACAACATAAAATTTAGTCGTTATGTAGAAAATGAACTTTACAACTTTGGTGTGGGGGAGGGGGTGCCAGGGAGGATTGGGGGGCGGGGGGAAGGATGGGAAGGGATGGGAAGGGGAAACAAAGGAGGAGGCTAAAATGCTTGATAAGAAATGTACTCATTATCTTGCCCATATAATTGTAACCCCTCTGTACAGTATTTTCACAAAAAAATAAATAAAAAATACAACATAAAATTTTACTGCTTTCCGTACTATATTCTGATCTGATATATAATTAATGGCCACGTGTTTTAATTTTTTCTAATTTCATGTTCATATTTTAGATTTAATATTACATATGAAAGGACTTACACCCCATTTCTCTTTCTGAGTCTTTCAACATCCCTTGCACATGAGTGTGTGTGTGTGTGTGTGTGTGCGCGCGCACACACACATGCTAGTTCAAGTTGACAAACTCAGAGCCTCATTCACTTTTTGCTTTTTTTACTCAAAGCTAGCACTTTACCACTTGAACTACAAATTACTTCCGCATTTTGATGGTTACTTAGAGATAATTTTCCTGAGTAACTAGTATTATTATGTATGAACCACCCAGTTCAACATATTATCACACTCTAAAGTCATTTTCAACTTCCCAGTTTTTAAAGGAAATTATTGATAAGGCTTAAAACTCCAAATAAACCAGTAACTTACTGTAACTTTTCCATTCCCTTTTTTAAGCCTATTATCTTTGAATGCATAGTCTTTGATACCACAAAAATTATGTTCCTAAATACACCTTTTTCCTATCATACCTTTTCCTTTTTTGCTGTCATTTATGTGGCATTTATTATTATTTGTACCTGGAAGAAACATTGCATACTTGTACTTTTGTTTTCCATTTTGTAAAAAGATAATGAAGAATTGGTCTAAAATATTTGTAAGTCAAATACAACTGAATTATTTCTAACTGCCTTTGGAATAGAAAGAAAACTTCATTGTATGTATGTATATATATGTATATATGGTATGGATATATATATCACATTTTCTTGATCCATTCATCTACTGAAGGACATATGGTTTGGTTCCATATCTTAGCTATGGTAAATAATGCTGTTATAATCATAGTTGTGCTGGTAGCCTTAGTATGGCCTTGTTTGTGATCCTTTGGTAAATGCCCCAAAGTGGGATTTCTGGGTCATAGGAGAGCTGAAATGTACTCATTACCTTGCTCATGAACTGTAACCCCTCCATACAGCATTTTTAGAATTAAAAAAGTACAAAAAAAGACAGAAGCAAAGCCAAGAATGTGCTGAACCTGGCTGTCATTCATGAATGCTCACAGATGGCTAGGAGAAGGGCCAGGCTAGTGCTACTATGACAGGCTTGGCTTTGGCCTCTTCTTCAAAATGAGAAGTGAACAATAGGAGGCTATTGTGTAACTAATCAACACTCAATTATCCCGGGGTAGAAAACAAAACAATAACAAAAAAGAAATATAAAGAAAATTAAATGCAGCTGTGTTTAAGAGCATAGGGAGTTTTAAGCTCATGATTTTGTTATGATATCAACTTAGCTCACCTCAGAGAAAACAAAAGTAAAAACCCCAATGAATTATTTTTAACATGCCTCTTAATTTTTCTATCCCCAGTTTTCTTGTCTTCTGTTCTTGAGTCTTGAACAGATAACCATTTGAGGGGATGTCGTGGATAGATGGGTATGGAGGAATTGTTAGCAAACATGGAAAAGCAAATCCGGCCATAACTATATAGACTGTCCATCCAAACTGTTTGGCCATGTATGCATAGATAAATCCAACTATTGCAGAAGAAAATAAGGCCTTGAAACATCTGTTCAGCTAGCTTCTTCCCCTTGTAATCCCGGTTGTAGCCTGGCGTCCAGCCCACAAGGGCTGTGGAAGTGGTTGAGCCAAGGCATTGCATACTCCTGAATGGTTCACTTTCAGGGTAACTGGGGGCAAGGAGCCAAGGTTGGGGTCTGGTAAATTGTTCTAAGCCTTGCTTTTGAGGGTTAATGGCTGCCCATACTGGCTGCATCTCCATGCGATGGCATTCTCAGCCTCTTTTTATTCTTTTTGAACACCTGAAACGGCACCAATGTAGACATTTTAAGGTATTACTTCACTCATCCCACTTTCACCTATGGAATCTTGTAGAGGTCCAGTAGTGTCTCAATCTGGGCAGATTTTAATCCTGGTGGTCTTGTAAATACTGCCATAGTCTTACAGTTTCTCATACAACACTGGTTAAGGATCTCATACCTCCTAAAGAGGCAAATGAAGGGATCTTTAAATGCTGTCCAACTTCCATATCGAACCACATAAATATCAAATCCCAGAGTCAAGTTATGTAAAAGATCATGTTTTTTTTTTCATTTCTTCAACAGAAAAAGCCAAGCCCAAAATGAATTGTAGTTCTTGAAAATAAACCTGCATAATGAGTATAGAAATTTAGAGAGTTTTTCAAAATGTAAGATTTTGATTGTTTGAATGCTTACTTCTCTGTCAATGAATATGTTAAAACATTATCCCCAATCAGGATGAAATGCAAATATTGTGCTTATGTTTGTAAATAGGATTAAGTAAGGACATGAAGGGAATTTGTCATGAATGAGATTCAGAAACCTACTTAAGCTATGAGAGAGCTTACTTTATGCCCACTTTCACATGCATCACAGCACAAACTTGTCCCTTAAATATGAAATAGATTTTCATAAGACACCAAGTATTCAGTTGTCTTTTTCTTGGGGTAACAATTTCCATGTGTGTGAAAAAACTTTTGTTTTGCTGGGCACCAGTGGTTCACACTTGTAATACTGGCTACTCAGGAGTCTGAGATCTGACTACCATAGTTTGAATCCAGCACTGACAGGAAAGTCTCCATGGAATATTAATTTCCAATTAACCACTCAAAAGTAGGAAGTGATGCATTGTTTCAAGTGGTAAAATGCTAGCTTTCAGTACAAAGCGGCTCAGGTACAACTCCAAGGCACCGAATACAAGCCAGGGAACTGAAAATAAAATTAAAATTTGTGTTTGAGTCACCCAGTTTAGGTTATGTGTTTATATGGGAAGTCAGGCTAACTAACAAATATTTCAATTTAAGAACATCTTTCAGAAGCAAAGTGTCATTTAGAGAAGATTCCATAGTAAGCTCTGCTCACACACCCAACATTGTGAACAACATTTCCTGCAATACCAATCAGAACAAGAGCTCAAATATCAGGTGAGGGAATTGTATTTTCATTCATGTAACACAAACAAAGGGATTCATTCAACTCTAAGGAAATCATTCTGAACAGAGGAACATACAACATGGGGGAAGAGGAATGAATTGTGAGCAAACTTTACATTGAAAAATCCCAATTCTAAGGCCACTATGACAAAAAGGAGTAATCAGTATTATCTTCACAATATTTTTAGATTAAAAAATGTGGATAGGAAAGAAAACAGAGGAGTAAAAAGTATTAAAGTACATTTCTTTCTTTGTGTACACATTTGTATGTATGTGTGTGTGCACATTTTAAGGAAATTAATATAAGGAAGTAAAAACGAATTGTTCAAAGGAGTAAACAATGGTAGCAACATGGAAATTCAAATGAGAATATTAACTTTTTCAACATATAGTATAACATATATATATATATAAAACTTCTCAATTTATGCCGGTTAACTTAGTGATGTTTTCTAAACAGAAGAAAATAGTTACCTTGAAGGAAATCTAATCAAGGACTAAACTGAAAGCAAGGATGAGGAGATATGTGAAAGAAGTTTTGTCAAAAGTTGACAACAGTATAAATAATAGTCAATATTAGTGTTTTGTGGATTCAGGAAATGATGAGGATGCTAACAAGTTAAAATGCTTGTCCTAATAAGTAATGACAAAATTTAAAATTCCTACATACACAAGAATAAGAATACATGATACCAAGATACTAAAACATAAAATGTTAATCAAATTTTTGACAATGACATCTACACATCTACAGCAAGCTATTGTATGATCAAGCTGTCAAGAGTGAATTTTGTATGAAAGATTCTCTAGATTAGAAGAGAAATGGATCTAATACTTAGGTGTGCCTCTGTTTCTCTAACAGTTGTGTCCTAAATATAATACACAGATGCCAACAGGGCATGGCAGCAAGTCCTTCAGTACTGAAAAAATGCATTCTATCTACCATGATAACTGTACTTTTCAAAGATATTTTCACAAGAGAATGATAAAGGACAAATGCACAAAGATATTTCCAGAGTGATGCAGTTAAGAGACTGTACCTCCACCATACCTATTCTACAAAAATACTGAAGTCTTTTAGTCCAAAAGATACCTATATTAGTGAACAAGAAAATACACAAGAATGCACAAAATTTACTGGTAAGACAATAAACTGGTAATGGCAGAATTTAAAATTATGGGTGGGTATCTGGCTGAATGGTGATTAAGCCTGTCCATCCAGTGCCTGGGACCAGGAGTTTCCTTGATACTGCCCCTGAAGTGACTATCTAGGCATGGGCCTGCTCAGGAGCCATTATGCCATGTCATGTGTCTCCATGTTCATGTCCTATCTTCTGCCTCCTGGCTCTTCTCCAGTCATCATGGCATCCCAATTCAGCAATCCATTGAAGCTGAATTGGTTTGCTAGTATTGTTTTCCTTTGGTCTGTTTCCTGAGTTAAGTGTATTTGGTGGCTGAAGGTCTTTGTAATTGGCCATCTGCACATGACTAGCACTCCAATAAAGACTCCTTTGTCACCTCTGATTGAGCCTCCATAGCCAAGTTTATTTAAACTACAGAGTATACCCAGCACCAGAGTATCCCAGAAGGAAATGAAAATAAGAAAGGGACAACAAAATTTTCATTCCCTAATCTCAATCCTAACACAGGGAGGTGTTGTGACTTCTTGTCCATGGAAGCAAGTTCTACCCTTGCCCCTCAAACATTTGTCCATCTCCTGGTGTAGGTAAACGTATCCTACTACTAGAAAATTGTATTTTTTTATGTGTGGTCTGGGCTCCACTGAATATCAGGAACACAATACGTGGTGAAGAGATGGAAAAATCTCCTGGCAGATGAGCATGAGTGGTTGCCTGGCTGTAGCTCTATTCCAGGGCTTGACTGTTCACCTCTACTGAGAGTGAAAAAGGTCTCATCTCTCTACTTTAATGTTCAATCTTTCAGAACCTGTCCAAACTCATATACCTGTAACCCCTCTGTGTATCACCTTTATAATATCAATAAAAACATTTTTTCTTTTTTTATTGTGAAAATACTGTACAGAGGGGTTACAATTACATGGGCAAGATAATGAGTACATTTCTTATCAAGCATTGTTGCCTCCTCCTTTGTTTCCCCTTCTCATCCCTTCCCATCCTCACCCCCCACAAAGCTCCCCCCCTGCACGAAAATTGTAAAGTTCGTTTTCAACATAGCGACTTGTACATCTCATTGTTTCAATGGGTACACCTGTATCAATAAAAACATTTTTAAAGGGGCCGGGAAGGTGGCTCAGTGGTAGAGCTCTTGCCTTGCATGCATGAGGCCCTGGGTTCAATTCCTCAGCACCACATAAACAAAAAGAAAAAAGCCGGAAGTGGCGCTGTGGCTCAAGTGGTAGAATGCTAGCCTTGAGCTGAAGAGCTGAGGGACAGCACCCAGGCCCAGAGTTCAGGCCCCACGACCGGACCCCCCCCCCAAAAAAATTTTTTTTTAAAGGAAAGTTGTCTTAGACAGAACAAGAGGACACAAGAGTAAGGGGAATCTCTGACCCATCCTTAGCCTCACCATATATATTGATATGTGCTACTAGGTAAAGAAAGCAAAACATAACGACATGTACATCTTGGGGGTGGGGGTGGAAGGGTGGGGGGGTGGGAGGATTGGGTGGGGGGCGGGGGGAGGATGGGAAGGGACGGGAGGGGGAAACAAAGGAGGAGGCTACAATGCTTGATAAGAAATGTACTCATTACCTTGCCCATGTAATTGTAACCCCTCTGTACGGTATTTTCACAATTAAAAAAAAAGAAAGCAAGACAAGTTATGAGGCCTCTCCTTACTCATCCCATAAGCTTCTCCTGACAGAACTGATGTTGGATTTGTCTCAGATAATACAGAAAATCAGAAAATCAGCTTTGGCAATCAAACAGGTACTGTGGATGATTAGTACAATATATTAATTGCACAATTTCAGCTTGTAGGCCAACACAAGGTGCTACAGCTGGCTCTGGCTTTAGCTCTTAAACTAATGTTAGTGTTGCCACTAGAGTGGGCTCCAAAAAGAGTCGAAAAAATTCTAAAAGTTTAAAAGTGTCTACCAACCCCACAAAAAACTCACTTTGTGAGTTGGTCCTAAGGTATGAAGTTCAAACTGGAGTTGGGAAGAATTTCATTGTGTCTAGAGCCATGAGGACTTCACACCAGCTCTTTTCCAGATAATCCCGTTTGATTAGAGTCTCACAATCTGCTATAAGCTATCCTTGCTCTGTCTATATATAGGTTAGAGATACTCCTTTCAGATAGAATCAGGTGCCCCCTTCATAAATATTAATTCTTATTCTCATGCATCAAATAATTGAAGTTGGATTCAGAGAACATTTTTTTCATTCAAAAATAGAGGCACAGAAAGATTGGGAAGAGGGGGAGGGGGGAGGCTGGGAAGGGAGGTGAAGGGTAAACAAAGGAGGAGGCTGCAATGCTTGGTAAGAAATGTATGCATTATCCTGCCCATGTAATTGTAGCCCCTCTGTACAGTATGTTCTCAAATAAAATAAAATAAAATTTTTTTTAAAAAAAGAAAGATTGGGAAGATTCCACAGCTGTAAACAGCACACTCTAAAGGGTCAGCTTAAGTCAGCATCTTCATGACACATAAAACATGGTGCTGACAATAACCAGTGAGGGTGCTTCTCTGATCTGAGCACTCCACTTTCCAGGCTCTATTTCCAATGCTTTGCCTGCAGGTCAAGAGTCTCACATTATTAGAATTGGCAATCATATTTTGAACGGATAGTTCAATGCCAGGTGGATGTTGGCAAACATCCAGTAGATGGTCAGCAGAGTTGGGTTGAATGTTTTGAAGAATTTCACCAACTCCAACAAGTCTAAGTGTACGATACCTTGTAAAAGACTCATCTGTACCCAAGTCACAATGCCTATGTTTTACTCTATGATACCCTTCTGGCATCAGGGATATGTAAAATTACTCTAGGGAGATAGAGATGCTTTATCTGTTACTCCAATAACAGGTAAAATCTTTCCTCCATTACTTATTGTGATCAGAAATGCATAAAGATTCTTATTAGTGTATGTGGACAATTTGTAAATTGTAGCTTTACTTAATATATCATTGATTCTTAAAAACATCAAATGGATATTTGATTCACTTTACAAGATTACTTTCTGAGTTCTTGAAACAACTGCTGGCTGCAGGGAGACTTCTAGTCCATGAGACAAGCAGGAGCCTTCTGGCTCCAAAGGCCCCACATGTGTACACAAGGGCAGCACTTGTGGTGAGTAAATATTTCCACTCACAGAGCTTCTCTCTCTATGACCACAATTCCAATCATCTTCTCCTGGACACTGTCTCCAGGTATTCCAGTATGCCCTAAGTTGTGAATGGTCCTTGTTTTTCTAGACCATAAAAATTGAAGAGCTAAAATGTAAAATAAAACACTACACTACAGACAACATAAAAGAGGAAACATTTTATTTAGACAGTAAGCTACTGATTAAAACTTTACATATCTCAGTAAATAAGAGCAAAATTTGACAAATGGGGTTACACTGAATTAAAAATGTTGCACAACACAATAAACAGTAACTAAGGTGAATAGATGGCTTATAGAATTAGCTTAACATCAGCCAAGAACTTAATTATCAGAATATGAAGGAAAGTTAGAAATCTAAATTCTTAAGTATGTCAACTAAACTCTTAAATAATGTCAATGAACACATTGGCAAGCAAATTAAAGATATTCCTGAAATCTGGAAGTATATAGGGCCAATTAAAATACAAAAATAGATGCTCAACATTCTTGGCATAAAGGAAATGCAAAGCCAAAGGACATTGAATTTTTCACACTTCAATGACAATGTCTATCACCAAGAACACAAATAAAAATGCTGGCAAAATGAAGTAAAGCGATCACTTATACACAATTCATAGGAATGTCATTTCATACTATGGAAATGTATGTAGTTTCTCACAAATTATCAATAGCTGGATGCCCGTGGCTCACACCTGTAATCCTAGCTACTCAGGAGGCTGAGATCTGAGGATTTCGGTTCAAAGCCAGCCTGAGCAGGAAAATCTGTGAGACTCTTTTTTTTTGGGGGGGGTGTTCCTGTCATGGGGCCTGAACACTGGGCCTGGCCGCTGTCCCTCAGCTCTTCAGCTCAAGGCTAGCGCTCTACCATTTGAGCCACAGTGCCACTTCTGGCTTTTTTTCTTTTTGCTTATGTGTTGCTGAGGAATCGAACCCAGGGCCTCATGAATGCAAGGCAAGCACTCTGCCACAGAGCCACCTTCCCAGCCCCTGTGAGATTCTTATCTCCAAAAATCCACTAGAAAATCAGAAGTGGCACTGTGGCTTAATCTGTAGATAACTCTTCTTGAGCTGAAGAGTTCAGGGACAGCACCCAAACTCAGAGTTCAAGCCCCATGACTGACAAAAACCCCCCACAAAAATGATAAATAGATTGAAGATATGAACCAACACCACTACCTTATGAGACTGAGGTTCATTGCATATGTACATGATGTGTATAAATAAACCCTCTAGAGAGTTAACATATACTACTAAGAATGAAAAAGTAAGTGATACAATTATATAATATAAGGAGTATACAAGTTTAAAGGGCCAGTGAAAACCTCATTAAAAAATTTTACTACATCAAATACAGTGAAAATGGGTTATACTTTGGGGGAGGGACATACAAATCAACAAAGAAATCATCATATGAACATGTTAGAAACAATCACATGAAAGAAAAACCATTTGAATCCTTATCTAGAGGTTCATTTCGCCTAACATCAACTTATCTGACCATTTCTGCTTGTCTCAGACATATACTAGTTATTGCAAATCATGTAATTATAACCTCTCTGTATGATATTTTTCACAATAAATAAAAGGTTTTCCTTCTACAATCTATAGTACATTTCCTGATTTGTTTAAACTGCGATGCACATTTTCTGATACGTAGTATGTGATTATGGGCAAATGCATCATCATGTGCATGGAAGGTTGCAACATTTTCCAGAGTTTGTACACTTCTCTGAAGTAGCTCTGTTCTCAAGGGCCATTGGGGTCTCTGTATGGTATTTGTGTCTAAAATATTTTGACAGGTAGAAAACATACAGTTGGTCCCGATACTGATTTAGGCTCATGGTAGAGAAGAATGTCTTCTATTACCATATGTTCTCAAAAACATGTCCTGAAAAACAAAACTTGATTGTGAAAGCAGGTTGACTAAAAATTACCTGTGTAAAGGTGAAAGTTCAGAATGCAAATGTGACATTCAATTTAGGCATTAACCTTGACTTATTGAGACTAACTTACTGAGGATATTTTTATGATGTACTAGTCTGTGAATTTGTCAGAATATATTAGACATAAATTCTAGAGCCCTTAGTAACATGTTGTTGGTTTCAGGGGAGAAGTAAGCAGGTACATTTTTGGAAGCCTGTGCAAACAGAAATTTTATGGAACCCTGCCTAGATCAACCAGCAACTTTCTGTGTACATTAAATTTATGAACTGACCCATTGGGTCTGATGCCCTAAAAGCTTTGGTTGATATCCCACTACAATACATTTTTTTCTGTCCATTTCACCATGCACCTGACATGGGATCCTCTGATGCAATTCAGTTGCATCATTCTGAATGACTTTTCGGCAAATAGACACAGATATTGGAGTAAACATATCAAAGTTAACTTCAACATTAGGGACTCACTATCTGTGGTCTTGGAGGAAACCATAGCACCTGAGATGAATAAGGAGAACCTGCAAATGTGCTTTCCAACCTATGTTTTTCTTCTGGATGCAAGGCCTCAGATGCAGAGCTCCAGGGAAGAATTTAATACATTATTCCTGGGGATTCACAAGAGTTTCCATGAAAGGTGGACTATACTATACATGTTTGTGAATAAAAAGACCCATTCATGTGCACATGTGCAAAGACACACACACACACGTGTGTGTGTGTGTGTGTATGTGTGTGTGTGTGTGTGTGTGTGTACCTGAAACTGTGGGCCTCAGTTTGAGCCAGGATTTCAGCTTAGCAGATACTTCAGGGACTTTCACATGTCCTTATCTTATATGCCGGTAGTATGTTTGCTTATCTTTTTTTCTTTTGTGCTTGTACTGGAAATTCAGGGCATGTGCACTGTACTGAGCTTTCTTGCTCAAGGCTAGTGCGCTACCACTTGAGCCACAGCTCCACATCTGATACTTTTTGGTTGTTAAATAGAGAAATGAGTCTCACAGACACCCCTGCCCAAGATAGCTTCAAAACATGATCACCACATCTCAGACCCCTAAGTAGCTAAGGCATGAGGCACCAGTGCCTAGCTTAGCTTATTTTTCTTATTCCATAGTCTTTATCCATGTTAAGCAAACTTTCCTTCTCTTAATTTACCAAAACATGTTTGTATACTTTTGTTTCTGTGCTAATATGAACACATTGAGAATTATAATCTCAGCAAATCTCATAACTACCTATAGATATGAAGAAAAGTATTGTCTGGATTAGCAAAATATCATTCATGGTATTGACTACAGATAACAATATTTATACATGAAGTCTTTCCTGTAGATAAGTGGACCATGGCAATTACACAGCAGTAGATGAGAGATTTAACTCAATTCTACACCCACAATCTTTCTCAATTTCTGAACAATTATGCCAAATAATTTTTCATATTGTAGTTCCACCTGCAAACCATGAACTTTGATCATAGTCACATGGTCTATTTAAGTCCATTTTTATGCCTTCCTCTACATCCTTTATTCTCTCCTACATCTCTAATTATTTCTGTTCATTTTCAGCTTCCTGAAGGAGCTAGGATTACAGGTATGGGCTATTAGTGCTTGGTTTGCTTTGTACTCTTGATTGACCTTTTCTCCCAAGGCTGATGCTCACCACTTGAATCACACCTGCACTTCTGGATTTTGTTGGTTAACTGGAGAAAAGTCTGTCAAGGAATTTTCTACACTAGTTGACTTTGGCTTATTATCTGCAATTCTCAGGTTCTTGATTATTTAAGATTATATGCATGAGGCCTCAGCCCAGATAATTTTCCAGACTTTCTGGACTTATTTCCAATCTCTAATTTGTATATAGCATTACCATCATTTGAAGGGATTTAAAATATTTTACTATGTTTTTGAATTTGTACAAATTATATTATGATAGGCATCCATTGTGGTATTTCCATATATGAGTACAACACACTTGGAATAAATTTACTTCTTATTTTTGGTTTTTCTTTTTTTCTTTCCTTTTTTTGGGGTGGGGGGGTCCGGTCGTGGGGCCTGAACTCTGGGCCTGGGCGCTGTCCCTCAGCTCTTCAGCTCCAGGCTAGCACTCTACCACTTGAGCCACAGTGCCACTTCCGGCTTTTTTTTTCTTTTTGCTTATGTGGTGCTGAGGAATCGAACCCAGGGCCTCATGCATGCAAGGTAAGCACTCTGCCACTGAGCCACCTTCCCAGCCCCTTATTTTTGGTTTTTCTACTAAAGAAATTCGGCAATGATTTTGAGAAGCTATCTCTGTGTTCTAGATCATCTTTATAAAGAACTAGTTGGCAATTTGCTCCAGGAAAGTTAGAATGAACTTGTGACTTTAAATGAGCATCATTATTCCACAATACTGTGAATTTCCGGAAATTATGTAATCACTTAATCACAATCAAAAAAAAAAAAAAAGAACCTCAGGGAAGGGAGGGAGGGAGGGGATGGTAGGGGGAAAACAATGGAGGGGCTAACAATGTTCACGAGGAAGTGCACTCATTACCTCACTCATGTAACTGTAACCCTCTGTATAGTATCTTTACAATAAAAAAATTAAAAAAAGAACTAGTTGGTTTGTTTCTTACAGATCCAGGTACAAATGTGCTTGAATGACAAATAGGAGTGTGAGTTAACCACCTGTGAATATAATTTAAAAGTCATAATTGAAATGAGAAGCCTCTAGTTCCCATGGCATTTGAGAAAAACTGTACCAAGACAGAAATAAATAATGAAAATTTACAGTGGGACTCTTTAAGGCAATAATCTGCAGGTTCTTTGTTTACACAGTATTTTAAAAACTGTATCTGTTTTGGTCAAAATTTTATTTATTCCATCCTAGTAAAAAATATGCAGATCAAGTTTAAAGAGATGGAAATGCTAACTACCTTGATTTGATCATTATTATACATTATATTAATTATTAATACATGTATTAGTCACATTGTACCCCCACAAGTGTGTACAACTAAAGTAATAAAAATTAGCAGAAAAATGAAACAAATTAAAATTAAATGTGATTACTAGGAAATAAGGTGAAAATATTACAGGTATGTGAGCTACTACTGTGTTTGCATGGTGTGTGTGTGTGTGTGTGTGTGTGTGTGTGTGTGTGTGTGTGTGTGTGTGTGTGTGTGTGTGTGTGTGTGTATGTGTGTGCACGTGTGCATACCAGTCCGGGAGATTGAACTCAGGTGCTGTCTTTGAGTTTTTTTGCTCAATATAAGGCTTTACTACTTGAGACACAGCTCTTTCAGCTTTTTGGTGGTTAAGTTGGAGATGAGGGTTTCATGGACTTTGTTGCCTACTCTGGCTTTGAACTGTTATCCTTAGATCTCAGCCTCCTGAACAGCTAGCATTACAGACATGAGCCATTGGTGCCCATAATTGCATGTTATTTTTTTAAAATTTTTTGTACATTTTTATTGTAAGAATACTGTACAGAGGGGTTACAAGGTAATGAGTACATTTCCTATTGAGAATTGTTGCCTCCTCCTTTGTTTTTCCCCTACCATCCCTTCCCTCCTACCTCCACAACTACCCTCCCACCAAAGTTGTAAAGTTCATTCTCAACATAGTGTTTTGTACATGTCATTGTTATAGTGGGTCAACCTGTATCCTTATTTAAACATTTTGTTTTTTCCCTTCCCCTCCCTGAATTACAGAAGTAAAACTGTACCTTGCAGGCATTTAAACAATTAACAAATTAGTTAATATATATGAAGTAGCTACTTCATATATATTATTTCAATACTGTGATTCTAGCATGCATCTCAGACCTCATCCCTGAGCTTTGGTATGCATGATATCATCATTTAAAAATACATTTCTTCTGCCCACACTGCTATGCTCTCATTTAACTTAAATGTCTCTTGCCCTAAAGTTTTATCTTGAGGTTTGCCATTTACTCATCACCCAATCCAATATTCAGTTACAGTAACACTGCAAAATTTTGTGTGACTTGATGCATAACTCATTGTAGTTTTTGTTTTTATTGTATTTATTGCTAAAACGGCTTAACGAGTTTCAACCATACATTTGGCTGTCCCACTCTTTCTTTCAGTGTGCTGAACCTTTTCAATTTCATGCAAACAAAGCTGCTATAAATGTCCATTCTTGGGTAGAATTTAGGACCTTGTAAATAAGAAAAATATTCCATCAATCGGAAAAGGTCAGATAATGTGATGTCAGGAAAATGAACCCTTAGATGTGTATTTTAATGTTTTTTTCTTTCATGCATGTGTTTCTAATGCATTTATAAGATTATCTCTTTGTTGCTTTGTATATCCCTCCCCCACAGTATAACCCCTGCTTTCACTATATTTGATGTCAGTATAACTTGTGGAGGAGATGGGGAATAACCAGTTGTTTAAGGATACAGGTGGACCTGTTGCAACAATGAGAAGTACAAGTTGTCATGTCCAAAACTAGCTTTACAACGTCAGTGTGGGGGGGGGAAGGGGGGGGGAAGAAGAAGGATTGGGATTGGGGGGGAGGGAGGAGGCTGGGAAGGGATGTGAAGGGTAAACAAAGGAGGAGGCTGCAATGCTTGGTAAGAAATGTACGCATTATCCTGCCCACGTAATTGTAACTCCTCTGTACAGTATGTTCACAAATAAAATAAAATTAAATTAAAAAAAAAAGAAAAATATTCCACCACCTAGTTGAGTTCACACTTAAATCTTTCTTTCTTTCTTTTTTTTTTGGTCCAGTTGTGGGGCCTGAACTCTGGGCCTGGGTGCTGTCCCTCAGCTCTTCAGCTCAAGGCTAGTGCTCTACCACTTGAGCCACAGTGCCACTTCCGATATTTTTTTCTGCTTATATGGTGCTGAGGAATCGAACCCAGGGCCTCATGCATGCAAGGCAAGCACTCTACCACTGAGCCACCTTCCCAGCCCCTGCCTGTTGATTCTGAATGGCAAATATCTCCATAAACTCTTCACCTATTATTGTATTAAGGACTATCTCAAAGTCAGCTAGTATAGTTAATTGCTTAGGTAGTGTGAAAATAAACAGTTACTATTTCACTTTGTTGATTTAATTCCTTTAAAATCTTGTCACTTTTTGATCCTTTCATTAAAGTCTATTTGATGTGATGATGTTATACATGCTTATGCATAGTTTTTTTTGTATTTCTTTTGCATGTAATGCTTTATTCCACTTTTTTCAAGTTTTTGTTGTTATTTTAAAGGTGATATACAGAGGGATTAGAGTTACATGTCGGATGAGTACTTTTCTTTTGGAATGGTGCAACCTCTGTCCTTTTCTCTCAGATTTTCCCTCCTAAGCCCCTTCCACTCAAGTTGTATATTTCAGTTTCAGCCTAGTGTCTAGTATCACTGCTGCATTTGTTCACCCTTTGTTCTACCATTTCTGTGCTCTCCCTTATCCTTACCAAAACAGATAAACATATAAAATCAGAAATCAAGAACAGTGAGAAAGTTTTTCCATTTCCTTATGAAACTAGCAGTATCATTTTTTCAGATGGAAGCATACAATGCCATTGGCTATGTAAACCACACATTCTTAATCCATCCACTGAAGGCCATCTGGGTTGATTCCATACCTTGGCTATGGTAAACAATGTTGCAATGAACATGATTGGACTGATGTCTTCACTGTGGCCTTGTTTGTGTTCTATTGGATGAATGAATAGGAATGTAATTGCTGGGTCATAGGGACGCTCTATGTTTACTGTTTTGAGGAATGTCCATACTTCTTTTATGAGTGGTTGAAAACTTTACATTCGCATCAACAGTTTAGTAAGCATTCCTTTTTGGCCATATCCTTGGCAGCATCTGGTATTATTAGTTTTATTTATATTGGGCATTCTAACTGGGGTGAGGTGGAATCTCAGTCTTGTTTTGATTTATATTTCTTTCATATACAGAAATGTCAAATATCTCTCTCTTCATGGATAAATTGGCCATTCTACTTCTTCTGCAGAGATATCTCTCTTTAAGTCTTTACCTCATTTATTAATTGGGTTATTGTTTCTTTGAGGATTTGATTTTGGAGAGGTTTAATGTTTTGACTACTGAGTATATTTTAGATATGAGGCCTTTGTCTGATACATACTTAATAAAGATCTTCCCCCAATCTGTGGGCTTTCAATTAATCTTGCTAGGTATGTCATTTGCATTGCAGAAACTCTTCATTTTGAGGCAATCCCATGCATCTAGATTTTCTTTGATTTGTTGTGATTCTGCATATTGACTTCAGACATTTTGAATTGTGTCAAGGATCTTTGGTGTTTCCCCACCTCTTCAGGGTATCAGGTCTTACACTGAGGTCTTAGTTTCTTTTGTAATTGATTTTGGTGAAGGGTGATATATAAGGCTCTATAATTTCTGTTCTAATCTCTTTGAAGTTTTCAGCACATGTTTAACCAATTCTCTCTCCACGACTTGTTGAGGAGACTGTCTTCCTTCTATCCTATGTTTTTTCTCTCATGATATATTAGGTAGCTATAAGTATGTGGGTTCATTTCATTTCATGCTCTTCTATTCCATTAGTCCTCAGCTCTGCTCTTTTATTTTTGGCAGTTGTGGGGCTTGAACTCTGGGCCTGGGTGCTGCCCCTGTGTTCTTCAGCTCAAGGCGAGCACTCTACCCCTTGAGCCACAGTGCCACTTCCAGTTTTCTAGTGGTTTACTGGAGATAAGAATCTCACAGGCTTTCCTGACTAGGCTGGATTTGAACCGTGATCCTCAGATCTCAGCCTCTTCTGTAGCTAGGATTACAGGCATGAGCCACTGTTGCCCTGCCTTCTGCCCTATTCTTGTACTATTATCAAACTGTTTATTACTATGACTTTATCACAGAGTTTGAAGTTGAGTATTGATATTTTTCTAGTACCAGTCTTCATGCTGAGGACTGTTTTTGCTGTTCTGGTCTTCGACTATTCCACAAGAATTTTCAGATTGCTTCTTCTATATCATTGAAGGATGTTTTTAAGATTTTAGTGAGTATTGCATTGAATTTGTAGATAGCTTGAGGCACTACTACCATTTTCACGATGATAATCCTTCTCAATCAGGTCGATGGAAGGTTATTCCATTACCTTATATTTGCTGTAGTTTTTCATATTTTTAAAATTTTCTTTAAATATTGTGTACATTTTTTGTTAATTTAATTCCTAGGTATCTTAAATTCTTTTGTGGCTATAGTAAATGGAGTTGCATTCCCGATTTCAGTCTTGAGCTTCACATTGCTCATACAGCACAAAAGTATTCATTTTTGTGGGTTGATTTAGATCCTGCTACTCTTCCAAAGTTCTTCATCAGTTCAAATAATTTGTGGTAGGAATTTATAGCTACAGGATCATGTCATCTGCAAAGAAGGATATTTGTATCCCCTTTCTAGTTTCTCTGTCTTTTTTGATCTTGCTAGGAATTCCACTACCCCATTGAAGAGGAATGGAGAGAGTTGGCATTGTTGCATAGTTCTTAATTTTAGAGGAATTGTTTTTAACTTTACATAAAATACAACGAGGTCGATAATTTTGTTATATATGGCATTGATTATATTGAAGAATGGTCCATGGATTCTTAGCTTCTCCAGAGCATTTGTCATAAAGAGGTGTTGAATCTTGTCAAATACTTTGTTTATATGATTTTGTAGTTGCTGTCCTTGTTTCTGTTGATGTGTTGAATCTGATTTGATCATAGAATAAAACTTCTTTGGATAGTTGTTAAATTAGGTTGGCTGGAATTTTATTGAGAAGTTTTGCATTGATGTTCATCCAAGAAATGGGTCTACAGATCTCTTTCATTGATGAGTGTACGTGGTTTTTGGATGAGCATTTTGCTGTTTTCAAAGAAGAAGTTTGGTAGTGATCTTTCCTTTTCTGTTTCATTGAAGATTTTTTTTAAAATTGTATTTTATTTTATTTGAGAACATACTGTACAGAGGGGCTACAATTACATGGGCAGGATAATGCATACATTTCTTACCAAGCATTGCAGCCTCCTCCTTTGTTTACCCTTCACTTCCCTTCCCCACCTCCCCCCTCCCCCCACCCAATTTTACCCCCCTCCCCCCACCCAATTATACCCACCGACATTGTAAAGCTGGTTTTGACATGACATTTTGTACTTCTCATTGTTGCAACAGGTCCACCTGAATCCTTAAACGACTTGATTGTCCCCATCTCCTCCACATGTTATACTGACATCAAATATAGTGAAAGCGGGGGTTACACTGTGGGGGAGGGACATACAAAGCAACAAAGAAATAATCTTATAAATGCGTTAGAAACACATGCATGAAAGAAACGAAAACATTAAAATACATATTTAAGGGTTCATTTTCCTAACATCACATTATCTGACCTTTTCCGCTTGACTCATACCTATACTTAGATATTGCAAATAAGGGAAACCATGGGACCTATGCTTCTTTGGGCCTGGCTTACTTCACTTAATATAATTTTTTCCAAACCTTTCCATTTCCTAACAAATGGGGAAATGTCGTTCTTTCTGATGGAGGCATAGAATTCCATTGTGTAAATATACCACATTTTCTTGATCCATTCATCTACTGAGGGGCATCTGGGTTGGTTCCATATCTTAGCTATGGTAAATAATGCTGCAATAAAGATAGTTGTGCTGGTAGCTTTAGTGTGGTCTTGTTTGTAAACATTTGGGTAAATGCCCAAAAGTGGGATTGCTGGATCATAGGGGAGATCTATGTGAAGTCTTTTGAGGAACCTCCATACTGCTTTCCAAAGTGGTTGAACAAGTTTACATTCCCACCAACAATGAAGTAAGGTTCCTTTCTGTCCACATCCCCTCCAGCATCTGTTGTTGTTAGAGTTCTTGACTTTTGCTGTTCTAACTGGAGTGAGGTGATATCTCAATGTTGTTTTGATTTGCATTTCTTTTATGGCTAGGGATGTTGAACATTTCTTCATGTGTCTATTGGCCATCCTTCTTTCTTCTTCAGAGAAGCTTCTCTTTAAGTCTTTCGCCCACTTATTTATTGGGCAGTTGTTTCTTTGAGGATTTGTTGTTGGGTGGTTTAATTTTTTGAGTTCCAAGTATAGATATGAGACCCTTGTCCGTTGTATGGCTAGTAAAGATCTTCTCCCAATCGGTGGGCTTTCTATTGATCTTGCCAGCTATGTCATTTGCCCTGCAGAAGCTCTGCAATCTTATGCAATCCCATTTGTCCAACCTTTCTTTGATTTGTTGTGCTTCCGGGTCTCTATTCAGAAAATTTCGACCTGAGCCAAGGAGACCTAGGGTTTCTCCTATTCCATCCTGTAATGTTTTCAGAGTGTCTGCTTTGAGTTCAAGGTCTTTGATCCATTTGGAGTTGATTCTGGTGCAGGGTGATATATAAGGATCTAGCTTTAGTTTTCTACATGTAGTTAACCAATTTTGCCAGCACCATTTACTGAAGAGGCTATCTTTCTTCCATTCTGTTGTTTTAGCTTCCTTATCGAAGATTAGATGGCTATAGGTGTGTAGGTTCATTTCTGGGTTTTCAATTCTATTCCATTGTTCCTGAGGTCTGTTCTTATGCCAATACCAAGCTGTTTTGATTACTATGGCTTTATAGTAGAGTTTGAAATTTGGTATTGATATTCCTCCAGCAGTGTTCTTTCCGTTGAGGAGCGTTTTTGCTATTCGGGGTCTTTTATTGTTCCATATGAATTTTTGGATTGCCTCCTCTATTTCCTTGAAGAATGAGGGTGGAATTTTGATAGGTATCGCGTTGAATTTGTAGATAGCCTTGGGAAGTATTGCCATTTTCACGATGTTAATCTTGCCAATCCAGGAGCATGGGAGGTTTTGCTATTTTTTAAGTTCTGTGTTGATTTCCTTTTTCAAGATTTTAAAGTTTTCATCATAGAGGTCCTTCACTTCTTTGGTTAAGTTAATTCCTAGGTATTTTATTTTTTGTGGCCCTATTACAAATGGAGTTGCTTTCCTAATTTCAGCCACACTTTTCTCATTGTTGGCATATAGAAAAGCCATTGATTTTTGGGGGTTAATTTTATAACCTGCTACTTTGCCAAAGTTTTGAATCAGCTTGAGTAATTTGGGAGTGGAGTCTATGGGATTCTTTAAATACAAGATCATGTCATCTGCAAAGAGGGAGAGTTTTATTTCTTCTTTCCCTATTTGGATCCCCTTTATGTCTGCATCTTGTCTTAATGCTGTAGCTAGGCATTCTAATACTAGATTGAAGAGAAGTGGAGAGAGTGGGCATCCTTGTCTTGTTCCTGAGTTAAGAGGAAATGGCTTTAGTTTTTCACCATTGAGTATAATGCTGGCTGTAGGTTTGTCATATACAGCCTTTATTGTATTGAGGAATGTTTCATGGATTCCTAATTTTTCCAGAACCTTCATCATAAAGGGGTGTTGGATCTTGTCAAATGCTTTTTCTGCATCTATTGAGATAACCATGTGGTTCTTGTTCTTGCTCCTGTTGATGTGATGAATAATATTAATTGATTTGCGTATATTGAACCAGCTTTGCATCCCTGAAATGAATCCTGTTTGATCATGGTGTATGATTTTTTGGATGAATTGTTGAAGTCGAGTGGCCAAAATTTTGTTGAGAAGTTTTGCATCAATGTTCATCAAAGAAATGGGTCTATAGTTCTCTTTCTTTGATGAGTCCCTGCCTGGTTTTGGGATGAGGGTTATGATGGCTTCATAGAATGTGTTCGGTAGTGAGCTTTCTCTTTCAATTTCATTGAAGAGTTGGAGGAGTATTGGTGTGAGCTCTGCTTTGAAGGCCTTGTAAAATTCCGCTGTAAAACCATCTGGTCCTGGACTTTTCTTAGCTGGGAGGTCTCTTATTGCTGTTTCTATTTCAATGCTTGATATGGGCCTGTTAAGCTGGTTTAACTCATCTTGGTTTAGTTTTGGCATGTCAATATTTGCTAGGAAAAGGTCCATTTCTGTCAAGTTCTCAAACTTATTAGCATAAAGTTTTGAGAAGTATTCCCTTATAATGTTCTGAATCTTGGTTGTTTCGGTGGTGATGTTTCCATTCTCATCTCTGAGTTTATTAATTTGGGTGTGTTCTCTCCTTTTTCTGATAAGGTTTGCTAAGGGTCTGTCAATTTTGTTAAGTTTTTCGAAGAACCAACTCTTTGTTTTGTTGATTCTTTCTATAGTTTTTTTGGATTCTAATTCATTTAATTCTGATTTAATTTTGATTATTTCTTTCCATCTACTGGATTGGGGTTTATCTTGCTGCTCTTTTTCAAGGAGGTTTAGATGTGTCATTAAATTGTTAGTTTCCGATCTCTCCAATTTGTTGATGTAGGAGCTCAGAGCTATAAACTTGCCTCTGAGTACTGCCTTTGCTGTGTCCCAGAGGAGCTGGTAATTTGTGTGTTCATTTTTGTTGAATAGCATGAACATTTGAATTTGCTTTCTAATCTCTTCCATGACCCACTCATGATTCAGCAGTGTGTTGTTCAGCCTCCATGTGATACCGGACTTTCTTTGGTGGCTTTTGGTGTTGAGTTCTAATTTTATTCCCTTGTGGTCAGAGAGAATGCAAGGTATAACTTCCATGTTTCTGAATTTAGACAATTTTGCTTTGTGGCCTAAAATGTGGTCTATTTTAGAAAACGTTCCATGTGCTGCTGAGAAGAACGTGTATTCTGATGCTGCTGGGTGAAATGTTCGGTAGATGTCTGTTAAGTCTAGTTGATCTATGCAGCTGTTTAGATCTGCGGTTTCTCTGTTGAGTTTTTGCAGAGTTGATCTATCTATTGGGGAGAGTGGTGTGTTAAAATCCCCAACAAATAATGTCTTTGGATCTATATGGGATTTGAGGGAAAGTAGTGTTTCTTTGATAAATTTGGGTGCTCCATTGTTTGGCGAATAGATATTTAGAATTGTAATATCCTCCTGAAGGAGAGATCCTTTAATTAGTATGTAGCGACCTTCTTTATCTCTTCTCACGAATTTTAATTTGAAGTCTATTTTATCTGATATTAGGATTGCAACTCCCGCCTGTTTATGAGGGCCGTTTGCTTGGTAGATTTTGTTCCAGCCTTTAACCTTGAAAATATGTTTGTTTTTACGGGCAAGATGTGACTCCTGCAGGCAGCAGATAGAAGGGTCTTGTTTTTTAATCCAACTAGACAGTCTATCTCGCTTAATTGGAGAGTTCAGTCCGTTAACGTTAAGAGATAGGACTGAGAGGTATTTGGGAGTTCCTGCCATGTTATCCACCTTCTTGGGGGCTGTGAAAACTGGGTTCTTCCTAAGGTTCTTGGATTCTCAGTTTGGGTGCAGTTTCTTGGCCTTTGTTGCGTTCTTGTTGGTTTTCTTTTTTTTTTTTTTTTTTTTTTTTTGTCGGTCGTGGGGCTTGAACTCTGGGCCTGGGCGCTGTCCCTCAGCTCTTCAGCTCAAGGCGAGAGCGCTCTACCACTTGAGCTACAGCACCACTTCTGGTTTTCTGGTGGTTTATTGGAGATAGGAGTCTCACGGTCTCTCCTGCCCGGGCTGGCTTTGAACCGCGATCCTCAGATCTCAGCCTCCTGAGTAGCTAGGATTACAGGCGTGAGCCACCAGCGCCCGGCTTCTTGTTGGTTTTCTATGTGTAGGACATCTTTAAGAATCTTTTGCAGGGCTGGTTTGGTGGAGATGTATTGTTTCAATTTTTCTTTGCTATATAAGGTTTTTATTTGGCCTTCAGTTATGAAGGAGAGTTTAGCTGGGTACAGTATTCTTGGTTGATAGTTGTTTGTTTTTAGGGCATGGCATACGTCATTCCAGGCTCTTCTTGCTTTGATTGTCTCTGCTGAGAAATCTGAGGTGATTCTAATTGGTTTCCCTTTATAGGTGATTAACCTTTTCTCCTTGACAGCTTTAAGGATCTTTTCCTTGGTCTGGGTTGATCCTGTGTGGATTATAATGTGACGGTGGGATGTCCTATTCTGGTCTGGTCTATTTGGGGTTCTAAAGGCTTCTTGTATCTGAATAGGCCTATCTTTTTGTATGTTTGGGAAGTTCTCTGCTATGATCCTGTTAAACAAATTTCCTAGACCATTAACTTCTGTTTCTAGGTGCTCCTCTACACCCATTATCCTTAGATTGGGCCTTCTGATGGTGTCTTCCAGGTGTTGGATAGACCTATCATATTTCTTGGACTTGTCTTGGATGGTTGTATGTTCTTTCTCTATAATATCTAGGCTGTCTTCAATCCCTGAGATTCGATCTTCTGCATGGTCTAACCTGCTGTCAAGACTCTCTACTTTGTTTTTTTTATCTCTTTTCCTTCTAATTGGTCAGCTTTGATGGCTTCAAGTTCTTTGTTGAAGCTCTGTTTTAGGTCTTGTATGAATTTCTTTACTTCCTTAATTTGGTGTTCAGTGTTTGTTCTCAAATCACTTAGTTGATTGGTTATGGTTTCTTTGGACTCCCATTCCTTCTGTTGGGTTCCATTCAGCATTCCCTTTGTGGCCTCCCTGACTTCCTTCAGCTCTTTGTTAATGGATTCCATGAATGCCTTTAGTGATCTTTGTGTATTCTCTACCTGGTCTCTTAATTCGTGAATTACTCTTTGATTAGTTTCCTCCCTTCTGTGGGATTCCTGCAGTTCTCTTTGAGTGTTCTCTGCCTGCTCACGCCATTCCTCCCTTTCTCTTTGAGTATTCTCCAGTTGTTCACGCAAATCCTGTATCAGTTTTTGAGAAGCTTCCTCACGCTTATGATATTCCTGTATAAACTTCTGGGATGCCTCCTCTCTCTCCCTATCACGCTCATACAGAGTCCTTTGTACATTGTCAAACTTCTCATTTATCATGTTTGCTATTAGTGTTTGTAGAGCTATTGGGAACTCTCCTCTGGATTATTCTTTATCTGTTCTAATCCCTGATTATCAAGGTTGGGAATTGAGATACCCGAATTTGCCATTTTTCTTGTGTTTTTCCGGCTTACTCGGCCCATTTGAGATAAAGATTGCACCAGTTTTGTGCTAGAACACTATCTTAAGGCAACCATCAACCAAAGTTTGCATTTGTACAGTCAATAGTCTACAGATACAATCTAGTTCAACAGATACATCTATTCAACATCAAACGACTATATGTTAAAGGACTTCGAACCGCAGAAAAGAATTTGGAAAACCAGAAATTATTAGGATTAGGGAGAGATGTGGGTAAAAAATAGGAATAGATTGGTGTGGGGAGGCACAGGGAGAGTTAACTATGTCCTAATCACAGTGCAGGAAATGGGTTGGGTAGGATGCAAGTAGAGAGAGAGAGAAAAAGAAGAGACGGAAAGGGGAATAAAGAGAGACCAGAAAAAGAATAGAAACGTAAAAATTAATGTTATTATAGAGGTTAAAAGACCGTCTATTTAGAGAGGAATGTGAATATGTTCAGAGAAGGGGAGGGACATAGAGGAGATGTGAAAAGCTTTAAGGATGGGAAAGGGAGAAGAAAAGATCAGAAGTTCAGTAGAGCTAGATAAAAAACAAAAAGATAATTAAGAAAGAAAGAAAAAGAGAAAGAGGACAAGAAAAGAAAGGAAAACTCTCATTCATGTATTCCTAAAATAAAAATTATAAGATGAGAAAAAAAAGTTACTGGAAAACAATTATTTTTTCAGAAGAGGCAAAAATTAAAGATTAATAAAAGTTTTAGAAGGGAAATATATATATATATATATATATATATATATATATATATATATATATAAGGTAACAAAAAACAAAAAACAAGCAAAAAAAAGAAAAGAAGAAGAACAAGAAGAAAAAAAAAAAGAAAAAAAGTCTTTTGATTTTTTTTTTTGGGGGGGGGAGGAGTGGGAAGAATCCTGTATCTCCCTTTTGTCTGCAACCAGTCTCTTGTTGGAGTCTCTGGTCAGCTTGAGGTCCTGTGGCTTGATTGGTTTCTTAAGTCGGTTGGTTGGAAGAGGCAGAAAAATGCTCTGCTTTACCCAAGATTTTGAGATCCCCCTCCCAGGTTAGTTTTCTGGGAGGGTGGTCTGCTTTGAGAGTCACAAAAGAGGGGGATGTGGTGATGAGGCTAGGTTCTGGGTAGAGTTGAGGCCTTTCAACAAACAGTAGCTTTTCCCTGGGGCTATTTTGTGATAAAGCTCACAGCGCCCAGCCTGGAGCCATTCTCAGGGTTTCTGTTTTTTAATTGATTGTGGTGGCTGCTAGAGGGAGGGGCAGCCTCTGGCTCTGGTTATCCAGTGAGGCAAGGCACTCCGATGGCTGGCGCCTGAGCTGGGTGACTTTTCCCTGGATGGAGCTGAGTCTGGCAGGTCACTTTGCCGTTAAGTTCTTGTGACCTGCTAAATGACTCATTTTATTCCAAGGCCTGAGCTGGAGCTAGCAGCTCCTCTGAGCTTTGTCGGTATCCAAGATGGAGATCACCGGTGCTGGGGGGGGAGGGGTGGCCTTCCCTCCTCTGCTCCCTGAGGAGTGAGGACGTCGGGCTTGTACTCACGCCGAGTCTTGGATCCTGGGTCGTCTCTGGTCTGCAAACAGCAGGATGAAGATGTTCGCTCCTTGTCGGTTCTTGTTGGTGTTGAGTAGAATCCGCTCGTCCGCTGCGTCTCTGTTTCATTGAAGATTTTAAGAAATAATGGAGTGAGTTCTCTTTGAAGGCTTTATAGAATTCAGCTGTATATTCATCAGGTCCTGGGCGTTACTTGGATGGGAGGTCTTTTATTTCCAGTTCAATTACATTACTTGTTATGGGTCTATTGTGTTGGTTCCAATCTATTTTGTTAGTTTGAATATATCAACATTCTCTGAAAATTTCACCATTTCTCCAGATTCTCCAATTTGTCATGATAAAGGTTTACAAATTATTCCCTTCTAAAGTTCTAAAGCTTGATTGTATCTCTCTTGATTTTCCCATTTTTGCCTCTAATTTTCTTTATGCGTGTACATACTCTTCTTTTGGGGATCAGATTTGCTAAGAGTATGCCAGTTTTATTAATTTTCTTAAAAGAACCAATATTTGTTAATGTTTTATGGCATTTTTCTTCTCTACTTTGATTTAATTTTTAGTTTTTCAACCTTGTAGTTTGGCTTTTGGTTTATTCCTGTTCTTCAAGAACTTTGATTTTCATCATTAAACTACTGATTTGAGATTTCCCTAACTTGTTTTTGTAAGCACAGAGTTATAAATATTCCTCTGAGTACTGTCTTCTTTGAGTCCTAGAGGATCTGTATTTTATGGATTCATATATGTTGTTTAATAAATATTTGAATTCCCATTCTAATCTCTTCATTCTGTGATATATTATTCAGTATCCACACTTTACAGAATTTTCTGTCAGCATTATGTGTTGAGCTGTAATTTTATTCCATTTTGATATGTCAGGATGCAGGGGAAAAATACCATTTTGTAAAATTTGCACAGATTTGTTTTGCGCCTTAAAATATGATCTACTTGGTAGAGTATTCATTGAGTTGTTGAGAGTAATGTATATTCTGATGCTCCTGTTTAAATGTTCACTAGATATCTGGAAAAACTAGGTGGTCCATACAATCATATATGTATGAGGTTTCTTTGCAGAGTTTTTCCTGGATGATCCAGAGATTACAATGATGTGTTGATGTTACCAATTATCAATGTGTTTAGATCTATGTGCATTGTTAGATTAAGATGCATTGTTTAATAAAATTGGGTACTCCAGCATTTGGTGCATAGATATTTAGAATTGGTATATCACCCTGAGAAAGAGTTCCCTTTATTAGTATGTAATGTCCTTCTGTGTTTATTCTCATTAATTTGATGTCTATTTCATCTGATATTAGGATTGCTACTTCACCCTATTTTATGTGGGTTATTTGCTTTCTATTTGATAACTTTTTTGGTTGGGAAGATGTATCTCTTATAGACAACAGATGGATGTGTTTTATATCTTGATCCAATTACTCAATCTATGTCATTTAATTGTAGAGTCAAGTCCAATAAAATTGATATTTGGGACTGAGGATTTTGGGACTGAGGACATGTTACTCACCTGTCTTCTGTATCTTTGATTTTCTGCCCTATTGCTTGGTTGTACTATGTATTAAACTTTAGTTTCCATTTCCTGTACGTCTATGGACTCTATAAGTAATTCTTAAATTACTTATATTTTAATATTGCCTCAATTGTTAACTTTGAAGGTTTGTTGATTTCATTGCATTAATTTCTTTAGAATGTGCACACACATGAATAACTTTATACATATAGACATGACAAAAGAGAATGAAAAGTACTTTGATCTTCTTTACTTTTTATAGTCATTCTTTTCAATATCTCAATCTAAATATATTGGGAAGATAATAGTGATTACTGCATTGTGCCAAGGTGGCCTTGGAAATTGGATTTCAATGTAAAGCTTGCTGACATTCTCATCCCCATGTTGGAGGTTACTCTCTCCATAATAAGCACCTTGGAGTTGGATGGCTCCCTTTACTATTGTTATATGAATAAGAAATAAAATTCTATCACCTGATGGCTAAGCTCTTGTTTTGCTTGATATTGCATCAAGTGTTTTTTTTTTTTACTATGTTGGGTCTGTGAGCATAACTTGCTATAGAATCTTCCTTAAATGACACTTTGCTTCTGAAAGACATTCTTACATTGAAGATTTGTTAGTTACTCTGACTTGCAATATAACCACATTACACAAACTAGGTGGCTTGAAATAAAACTTTTATCATATGTGGAGATAATTATCAAAGGTGAAAGAAATGGAATATTTGTTGTCTCATGAAAGCCAGCCCCACATTTAATGGAAAATGATTGCTGTGGTTTATGTGGTAGTAGAAATAAAGCAAACTATCTTGTGCCTTAACTAACTTTTAAAATTTCATTCATGACAAATTCCCTTCATGTCTTTCCTTAATCCTGTATACACACATGATACTATATTCACATTAGATCCCAATTTAGGGTAATATTTTAACATATTTATGGGCAAGAAAGCAAGCATTCAATCCTTCAACATTCTAAGTTTGAAATACTCGTCTTGAAATTCTATGTTCATTATTCAGCTTGACGTTCATGAACTACCCTTTTGTTTTGTTTGTGGTAGTTGCTATTAAAGAGAACAACAAATATCCTAATCTTTGACATAACTTGACTCTGGGATTTTATATATATATATATATATATATATATATATATATATATATATATATATTGGAATATATGGAATTCAATATGGAATTACAACAGCATTTAAAGATCCCTTCATTTGCCTCTTTGGAAATTATAATATTCCAAACGACAATCATATGAGAGAAAAAAGTCCATAGCAGCACTTACAGGACCATCAGGAAGAATATCTGCCCAGATTGGTACATTTCTGAACCTTTACAGGTTCACAGATAAGAATAGGAAGGGTAGGCGATAGTAAAAATATCAAATTTGGGGCCATTTCAAGTGTTAGGAGAGTATGATAGGAGGAGATTGGATTTATGAACCTATCAAATTTTGTGATATCAAATATAATGGAATAAGATAGTCCCATTGGTTTGAAAAGAGAGAAAAGTTAGGCATGACAAGAGTTTTTTTTTTGAGCTTTAAGCCTTATTAATTTTCTTCAAAAATCAGGAAATGACTTGAAAGTGTACAGATATGTTCAGCAGGGTGCAGGTAATCAGGAAACATTCTGAATTGACCAGAATTAAACAGGAATTAATGTGTGGTTCAAGTTGTTGATTGGTAGCTTTGAAAGGAGAAGTACATTAGTCCCTGAGTTTATAGCCCTGTATTACCACACATATACATATGCTCCTGTGTAAGATATATTGAATGAAGAAAGTCAGGTTCAGAAAGTGAAAGTAGGGGGCTGGAAAGGTGGCTCAGTGGTAGAGTGCTTGCTTTGCAAGCATGCGGCCCTAGATTCGATTGCTCAGCAGAAAAATCTGGAAATGGTGCCATGGCTCAAGTGGTAGAGTGGTAGCCTTGAGCTGAAGAGCTGAGAGACAGTGCCCAGGCCCAAAGTTCAGGCCCCACAACTGGCAGAAAAAAAGAAAGTAAAAGTAGGTATGTGTTCTCTCATATGTAACACTAGATAAAAATTATGCTCATGAAATATTAAAAAGTTAAGGAGCCCACATATATTCACTTACATATATAAATGATCAATCTGAATAAATTATAGTACATATCAGTCTAACCTTTCTGAAAAATTAACAGACTATAAAAAATGAGCACCAGAAGCATATCTTATTAGGGTATTTTAAGGGGATGTGGAAAGGTGCATCTTCTATTCCTTCACTTTAGTTTACCTTTGGGCCTTTTGATCATGGACTGAGTGACCATAAAAAATTACCTTCTCTCTATTAGATGGCCCCAAAGAACACATCAGTAGCAACTGCCATGATCTTATTACTGCTTCACTTCAGCTGGAATTGGGTAGGATTGTTAACCTTACAAGATGAAAATGGTTTGTGTATTCTTCCTGCATTGAAAGAAGAGATGGCCAAGAATAATTGTGTAGCCTTTGATCTGGCAATAACAAACCATTTATGTAGAGCTAAAAAAATAGAATGGAAGAAAGAAAGCCTCTTCAGTAAATGGTGCTGGCAAAATTGGTTAACTACTTGTAGAAAACTAAAGCTAGAACCTTATATATCACCCTGCACCAGAATCAACTCCAAATGGATCAGAGACCTCGGAGTCAAACCAGACACTCTGAAAACATTACAGGATGGATTAGGAGAAACCCTAGGTCTCCTTGGCACAGGCCGAAATTTTCTTAATAGAGACCCAGAAACACAACAAATCAAAGAAAGGTTGGACAAATGGGATTGCATGAAGTTGCAGAGTTTCTGCATGGCAAAGGACATAGTTAGCAAGATGAATAGAAAGCCTACAGAATGGGAGAAGATCTTCACTAGCCATACAACGGACACGGGTCTCATATCTAAAATATACCTGGAACTCAAAAAATTAAATGGCCCAACAACAAATCTTCAAAGAAACAACTGCCCAATAAATAAGTGGGCTAAATACTTAAAGAGAAACTTCTCTGAAGAGGAAAGTAGGATGGCCAATAGACACATGAAGAAATGCTCAACCTCCCTAGCCATAAAAGAAATGCAAATCAAAACGACATTGAGATACCACCTCACCCCAGTTAGAATGGCAAAAATCAAGAACTCTAAAAACAACAGATGCTGGAGGAGATGTGGACAGAAGGGAACCTTACTGCATTGTTGGTGGGAGTGTAAACTTGTTCAACAACTTTGGAAAGCAGTATGGAGGTTCCTCAAAAGACTCCACATAGAGCTCCCCTATGACCCAGCAATCCCACTTTTGGGCATTTACCCAAATGTTTACAAACAAGACCACACTAAAGCTACCAGCACCACTGTTTATTGCAGCACTATTTACTATAGCTAAGATATGGAACCAACCCAGATGCCCCTCAGTAGATGAATGAATCAAGAAAATGTGGTATATATACACAATGGAATTCTATGCCTCCATCAGAAAAAATGACATTGCCCCATTTGTTAGGAAATGGAAAGGCTTGGAAAAAATTATATTAAGTGAAGTAAGCCAGGCCCAAAGAAACATAGGTCTCATGGTTTCCCTTATTTGCAATATCTAGTATATGATTGAGTCAAGCAGAAAAGGTCAGATAAAGTGATATTAGGGAAATGAACCCTAAGATATGTATTCAAATGTTTTTTTTTCTTTCATGGGATTGTTTCTAACACATTTATAAGATTATTTCTTTGTTGCTTTGTATGTCCCTCCCCCACAGTATAACCCCTGCTTTCACTGTATTTGATGTTGGTATAATTTGTGGAGGGGAAGGGGAAAAACAAATCGTTTAAATAGGGATACAGGTGGACCCATTGCAGTAATGAGATGTACAAGTCGTTATGTCGAAAACTGAACTTTACAACTTTGGTGCGGGGGGGGTGGATGGGCGAAGCGGGGAGGATTGGGTGGGGGGGCGGGGGGTATGGGAAGGGATGGGAAGGGGAAACAAAGGAGGAGCTACAATGCTTGATAAGAAATGTACTCATTATCTTGCCCATGTAATTGTAACCCCTCTGTACAGTATTTTCACAATAAAAAATAAAAATTTTTAAAAAAATTCATTGCACCCTATAACCATATAAGTAAATCATCAGCGGAATGAATTCCTACTATATTTAATGGTGTGTGTTGAGCAAATTTTACTTTTGGGTCCGGTCGTGGGGCCTGAACTCTGGGCCTGGGTGCTGTCCCTCAGCTCTTCAGCTCAAGGCTAGCACTCTACCACTTGAGCCACAGTGCCACTTCCGGCTTTTTTCTTTTTGCTTATGTGGTGCTGAGGAATTGAACTCAGGGCCTCATGCATGCAAGGCAAGTACTCTACCACTGAGCCACCTTCCCAGCCCTGTTGAGCAAATTTTAATAAAAGGAAAAGTTGTAGAATGGCATTTAACCATAAGAAAAATATTTCCTGCTTAGTTCATTATATGTACCTGTCATTTTTTTTACATCATCACCCAGATGATTTTGGATTCACAAATTTTGTCAAAGTAGTTAACCCTTCCAAATACCCAGGAGACTTTTTCCTTGGTAGGCTGTGGTTTCTGTTTTACTTGCTCAGGTTCTGATTCTGATTGAGTAATGGAGAGAACTATCCTCATGATGCGTCTTTGGCTAGGTGGCTTAGGCACATTTTTGACATGACTGTCTGGAGACAGTTACAGTATATACAATGCTGTATATTCTGTGGCCCAGGATCTCCATGACATGCTTTTTCATCAAGCAGAATTATAAACAATGGAAAAAAGAAAAGGTTCAGTGCCTTCATCTGCACAGGTAAGGACTTAAAGTTTTGGATGGTACAAACAGTGAGGAAAGTCATTTCCTAGACAGGTCTCTTACTGTATAACAGTTTGTAATTTAGGTCTCTTACACGTGTGCTTGTGCTGTTAATTTAAAGCAGGTCAGTAACAAGGGAAAAATATATTCCATTTTTCCATAAATTGTTTAGTTTCAAATAACCTCAACATGCTCATAGCTAATGTTTTGAAAATTAAAATTTCACCTTTTCCCGATTTGTTTCTTAATAATAGTAAAGAAAATCTGCTAAACAGAATTATCCATATTTTTATAAGTGAATTAAATTCATTCAACTTTATGCATTAAAATTTTATCATTCTCAAACTATAGATTTTTACAAACTTAGTTATGTGAAACTATAGTTAGGAAATTGGGAATTGTCTCATGTATGAGTATTTGTATGGAACTGATTTCTCTTGAAACAAAGCCTTCTATTTCTTTGCTGAGTGACCAGGAAGTCCAAAGATTATTTTGATGATTTTTTGTCCTATAGAATTTTTTCTTTCTTCATTAGGTTTTTCTTCTCTTTTGGAATGCTGAATCTGAAATTTTTCTTTTTAATTTTTTTATTGTAAAGATACTATACAGAGGGTTACAGTTACATGAGTGAGGTAATGAGTACACTTCCTCTTGAACATTGTTACCCCCTCCATTGTTTTCCCCCTACCATCCTCTCCCTCCCTCCCTTTCCCGAGGTTCTTTTTTTTTTTTTGATTGTGATTAAGTGATTACATAATTTCCGGAAATTCACAGTATTGTGGAATAATGATGCTCATTTAAAGTCACAAGTTCATTCTAACTTTCCTGGAGCAAATTGTCTGTCACAGTCTGTAATATATAACGGTGCACACATGTTATATACCATATATGTGATCAGCAGCATGGGGATATTTGGTAGTGGTTCAACCAGATGAGTGGGAGTTCTTTGTTTCTTAAGTCCTGTTAGTTTTGTCATATCACCTAACATTTTGGATTTAGCATCCACTTATCAGGGAGACCATGTACTGTTTGTCTCTTCGTTCTTGGCTTGCCTTGCTCAACATGATTCCTTCTAGCTCCATCCATTTCCCTGCAAATGCCATTATTTTGTCATTTCTAATGGCTGCATAATATTCCATTGTGTATAGATACCACAATTTTTAGATCCATTCATCTGTGGTGGGGCATCTAGGTTGTTTCCATATCCTAGCTATTGTGAACAGTGCTGCAATAAACATGGAGGTGCACGTGTCCTTGTATATTGGTTCCTGTTGTTCAGGGTAGATGCCTAGAAGTGGTATGACTGGGTCATAAGGGAGGTCAATCTTTAGCTTTCTAAGGACCCTCCAGACTGCTTTCCAAAGTGGTTGTATAAGTGTACATTCCCACCAGCAGTGTAATAGGGTTCCTCGTTCTCCACATCCCCTCCAGCATTTGTTGTTGGCTGATTTGTGGATGTGGGACATTCTGACTGGGGTAAGGTGGTATCTCAGGGTTGTCTTTATTTGCATTTCCATCACCACCAGGGATGATGAACATTTCCTCCTATGTTTCTTTGCCATTTTTATTTCTTCATTTGAGAAGTCCCTCTTTAGTTCCCTTGCCGATTTAGTAATTGGTTTGCTAGGTTTGGGAGGGATTAGTTTCTTGAGTTCCCTGTATATACAGGATGTTAACCCCTTGTCCGATATATTGCTGGTAAATATTTTTTCCCAATTAGTTGTTTGTCTTTCTAGCTTGGTTGCGATAGCTTTATCTGTGCAGAAGCTTTTTATTTTAAGGTAGTCCCATTTGTCGAGTCTCTCTCCAACTTGTTGTGACCCTGGGACTCTGTTCAGGAAGTTCCTTCCTGTGCCTATTAGTTCAAGTGTCTCTCCTACTCTGTCCTGCAGTAGTTTCAGAGATTCAGGTTTAATGTTAAGGTCTTTAATCCATTTTGAGTTGATGTTGGTGCATGGTGATAGGCTGGGGTCCACTTTTAGTTTTCTGCATGTGGCTGCCCAGTTTTCCCAGCACCAGCGGTTGAAGAGGCTGTGTTTCTTCCATTGTATGTCTTTGGCTCCTTTGTCGAATATCAGCTGGCTGTAGGTCTGTGGATTTATTTCTGGATCTTCTATTCTGTTCCATTGGTCTTCGGGTCTGTTTTTGTGCCAGTACCATGCTGTCTTTGTTATTATAGCTCTGTAGCAGAGTTTGAAGTTTGGCATGGATAGCCCTCCCATATTGTCTTTATCCCCTAGAGTTATTTTGGCTATTCTAGGTCTTTTGTTGTTCCATATGAATTTTTGGACTGTTTTCTGTATTTCAGTGATGTACGTCATTGGGATTTTAATAGGAATTGTGTTGAATTTGTATATTAGTTTTGGAAGTATTACCATCTTTACTATATTAAGTCGGCCTATCCAGGAGCATGGGAGGTCTTTCCATTTCCTAGTGTCTTCTGCAATTTCTTTCTTTAACTTTTTATACTTCTCATTAAATAGTTCTTTTACATCTTTGGTTAGGTTAATTCCTAAATATTTTATTTTTTGGGAGGTTATTGTGAATGGGGTTGCTCCCTTTATTTCCCTCTCTTCCTGTACATTATCAGTGTATAGGAAGGCAACTGATTTTTGTGGGTTTATTTTGTATCCTGCTATTTTGCCGAAGTGATTTATGATTTCTAAGAGTTTGGGGATGGAGTTTTTGGGATCGTGGAGGTATAGTATCATGTCGTCTGCAAAAAGGGATAGTTTAACTTCTTCTTTCCCTATGTGGCTCACTTTAATGTCTTTTTCTTGCCTTATTGCCCTGGCTAAGGGTTCTAGGACTATATTGAAGAGGAGTGGAGCAGTGGGCATCCTTGCCTTGTTCCTGATTTTAGGAGAATTGGTTGTAGCTTTTCCCCATTAAGTATAATATTGGCTATTGGTCTGTCATAAATGGCTTTTTATTGTTTTTAGAAATGTTCCTTCTATTCCTATTTTCTCCAGAGCTTTTAGCATGAATGAATGTTGAATTTTGTCAAAGGTCTTTTCTGCATCTGTGGCGATAATCATGTGATTCTTGACCTTGGCTCTGTTGATATGTTGGATTACGCTTATTGACTTACGTATGTTAAACCATCCCTGTGTCTCTGGGATGAAGCCTACCTGGTCATAGTGAATTTTTTTATGTGTTTCTGGATTCTGTTAGCTAGAATCTTGTTAAGGATCTTTGCATCTGTGTTCATCAAGGAAATTGGCCTGTAATTCTCCTTTTTGGGTGGGTCTTTGCCTGGTTTGGGGATGAGTGTGATATTGGCTTCGTAGAATGAGTTTGGGATAGCTCCCTCCTTCTCTGTTTCTCTGAAGAGCTTGAGGAGTATGGGTATTAGTTCTTGTTTAAAGGTCTTATAGAATTCTGCTGTGAATCCATCTGGTCCTGGGCTTTTTTTTGTTGGAAGACTTTTGATAGCTTCCAGTATCTCATTATAGGATAGTGGCTTATTTAATTGGTTAACTTCTTCTTTGCTCAGTTTGGGCAACTTGTATTTCTCTAAAAATGCATCAATTTGCCTGATTTTCTTCCTTTAGAGAGTATAGCTTTTGAAAGTAGTCTGTTAGAATTGTTTGGATATCTTGGGTACGTGTTGAGATGTTTACCGTGGCATCCCTAATCCTATTAATATGGGTTTCCTCTCTTCTTTTTTAAATTAATCTAGCCAATGGGCCATCAATTTTGTTTATTTTTTCAAAGAACCACCAGCTTTTTGTTTGGTTTATTTTGGTTATGGTTTTCTGATTTTCTAATTGGTTAATCTCTGCTTGTAATTTGGTTATCTGGCTTCGTCTAGTAGCTTTAGGTCCCATTTTTTCTTGTTTATCTAGCTGTTTTAATTGCAACATGAGATTATTTACTTGGTCTGTCTCCATTCTCTTGATGTGGGCACTGAGGGCAATAAATTTGCCCCTCAGGACTGCTTTTGCTGTGTCCCACAAGTTTCTTTGTGAGGTGTTTTCATTTTCATTGAGTAGTAGGAAATGCTTTATTTCTTCTCTGATCTCTTCTGTTATCCAGGCATTGTTAAGGAGTGTGCTGTTCAATTTCCATGTATTAGAGAAATTTCTGCGGTATGCTTTGTTATTGAGAGCTAGCTTGATTCCACTGTGGTCAGATAGGATACAGGGGATTATGTCGATCCCTTTGTATTTGCTTAAGTTCCTTGCATGAACTATGATATGGTCTATTTTGGAGAAAGTTCCGTGAGCTGCTGAGAAGAATGTGTACTGTGTTGTTTTAGGGTGAAATACTCGGTAGATGTCAGTTAATTCCGCTTGAAGTATGGCCTCTCTTAATTCGGTAGCTTCTTTGCCAATACTCTGGTTGGTAGACCTGTCCTTTGGTGAGAGTGGTGTGTTAAAGTCTCCTAGTATTATCGTATTGGGATCTATTTTATTCTGTAAGTTTGAGAGCATTTGTTTGACATATCTGGGTGCACCAATATTTGGGGCATATGAGGTGATGATGGTTATATCCTCCTCTTGGATTGTTCCCTTTATTAATATGTAGTGTCTGTCCTTGTCTTTCTGTACTGATTTTAATGAAAAGTTTATTTTGTCAGATATCAGGATATCTACACCTTCTTTCTTACTGGGGGCGTTTCATTGGTAGATCCTTTTCCACCCCTTCACTTTGAGTTTGTTTGTATGTTTGGCTGAGAGGTGGGTCTCCTGAAGGCAACAGATGGATGGGTCTTGTTTTCTGATCCAGTCCTCAGTTCGTTTTCTTTTAATTGGTGAATTCAGCCCATTTATATTAAGAGAAAGTATAGAGAGATGCATTGTTGTCCCTGCCATTCCATTTTCCTAAGTTTTTCTTCTTTCCTTTCCTCCTGTGCTTGCTCAGTTAGACTTTGAGTAACGCCTGTTTGGGGCAGGCCCCAGTTCCTGGTTGCTTTCTTCAGGTTGTGTCCCCCCTCTTAGAATTCTTTGTAATGCTGGCTTAATGTTTATGTATTCATTTAGTTTTTCTTTGCTATTAAAAGTTTTCAGTTCTCCATGGAATGTGAATGCTAGCTTTGCCGGGTATATCAGTCTGGGTTGGCAGTTATTGGCTCTCAGGGCTCGTATGGTGCTTTCCCAGGCTTTTCTTGCATTCATTGTTTGTGTGGAGAGATCTGCAGTGATTCTTATTTTTTTCCCTTTGTAGTATAGCTCCTTCTTCATTTTTGCTGCATGCAGGATTGTTTCCTTATTATTCAGATCTATCATTTTTACTATAATGTGTCTAGAAGTGTTTCTCCTGGGGTCTTGCTTGTTGGGTGTTTGATAAGCTTTTGTGATGTAGTTAAGATGGTCGTTTTTAAGTTGGGGAAAATTTTCATTGATTATCTTGTTAAATAGGTGTTGCATTCCCTTGCTCTGGAATTCCTCACCTTCGTCCACTCCAATTATGCGAAGGTTAAATTTTTTAGCATTATCTGCTTGCTCTTGAATATCCCTTTGGTTTAATTTGAGTGATTTTTCCATATCTGTCACTTTTTGGTCCAGTTGGTGTATTCTGTCTTCTGTATCTGACACTCTACCTTCCATTTCATTCACTCTGTTGATCCTGGCTTCTATTGTGGTTTGCATGGAGGAAATGGATCCCTTTATGGATTCAATGTTGGTTCTCAGAGTACTGATCTCACCTCTCAATGAGGTATGCATTACCTCTAATTTGGCGTTTGTCTCACTTCTTACTGAGGTTTGTGCAGCTTCTATTTTTGCATGCATCTCTTGTTTGATACCTATATCTCTTTTGATAGTTCATCCTTGTGCTCTTTCAATTTCTGATCAATTTCTCGCTTTATTTCTTGAGTCATTGCCTCCAGCAACCCTTGGATGTAGCTTTTGTCTTCCATTCCTGCTTTGCTCCCACTGGGGCTCTCCCCTGCGTGGCTGCTGGCTTTTGAGGTGAGCTTGCTGTCCTGGGTGGTGGTAAACCTTGTGATTTTTCTCTGTGATTTTCGCATGGAGGTTCAGGAGACTGCTCTTCAATTTTGTTTTGGTGTGTCTGTCTTTGCTTGGTTGCTGATTCTGTATTGGTAGAGAGAGTCTGTGCCTGATCTGGGTTCTGTCGGGAGCTTATTTCCAGCTGCTATTCTGACTTACTTAGGATTCTCAGCTCTCTGCTGTAGAATGCTGGCAGTTCCCGCCTTTGGAAGGGTTGAGCAGCTTAGACTGCTTGTGTTTGCTCCTACGGGTGCTCTTGTGAAGAACAGATGCTCTGGATGCACTGTCCCAAATACTGGAGTCTGCTATGGGCTCCTGATGTGTTTTTGTTTGTTTTGGGCTGGTTGTGGACTTGAACTCTAGGTTTGGGTGCTGTCCCTCAGCTCTTCAGCTCAAGGCTGGCACCCTACCATTGGAGCCACAGCACCACTTCTGATCCTTTTTGCTTTTGTGATGCTGAGGAATCAGATCCAGGGCCTCATACATCCAAGACTATCACTCTGTTGCTGAGCCGCCTTAACAGTCTGAGCTCCTGCTTACTATCAGGTGCTGGCAGCCTGTGTTGCCCAATTCCCAGTCTAGGGTATATGGGTGGAGTTTTGGTGGGGTTTGGGCTTCTCTTGTCCTGGGCCTCCAGGTCTTTTGTTGTCACAGGCGTGCTTCCCGGGGAGTGTTGTTTCCTGGTTTTCTCCCCTCTGTTGAGGCGTATGCTCAGCTTTTTACTTCAATTGGGAGGAGTTGGTTGTGTTGTTCAGGCGCCGGATCCCCGGGCCTGGTTCCGGCCCCAGCCTGGAGCGCGCTTGTTAGGCCTGTGCTGATGTGTGTACCACCTAGATTATGCAGCCTGGAGCGCACTCGTTAGGCCTGTGCTGATGTGTATCCCACCTAGTTTATACAGCCTGGGGGACACAGTTCAAATTTCTTCTACTGTTGGTAGTCTTGACCCAGGGACGCTGTTCCTGGCTTGGGCATTTAAGCTCCCTTCCAGGGGTGCTCTTGCTCTAGCCTGGCCAGCTGAGTGTGCTCCGCGGGCTGGTGGAGCTCTCAAACATTTCCCAGTTTTAGTGGGTCCTGTGGTCCGGGTGTTGGTGTAGGGAGTCTAGGTCAGGGTCTGGGGATTCCCTCCAGCTCTGGTCTCCCTTGAGGGATACACTTTCCCCTGTGGGGTACTCACCCTGGAGCTGGTTGTTTCTGTGTGGTGTAGGTTGTCAGTTGTTGCAATCCGAGTTCTGTTGGGGTGGTTGTGTGCTGGGTTGGGTGTTGGTGGCTCTGTGTGATTCTTTAATGTCTCTGCCTCTGTCGAAGCTGTCGGGTAAAAGTGTCCATGGTCAGGCAGCTTCTTCGCGGTGCCCCTGGGGCCCGGGCGGTCCCGCCGGGTCATTGAGATCGCGATCTGGGGGGTGGTCTGCTGACAGGTCCCTTTGTCACGCTGCTGGTGCCAAGCGGCTTTGGCGGGATGGAGCCTCTCTGCTCCGGTGGAGAGTGAGGGGTGGGGGTGGGATCCTCGTGGAGACTCCTGGCTGGTGGGTGTCTCTGTTCCTGGTGATCCGCTGTTCTGCAAACCGGTACCTGGTGATCTGCAAGCGGCCCCCTGTGTCTCTGGGGCTCCCGCAGCCCCCAACGGGCAGGCTGGCTGGCGGCTTGGCGCACTGCCGCGCGGCCAGTAAAGGTTGGGGGAAGGGTCTTCGCTTTTCTCTGTTCTGAAATTCTTCTTTTCCTCTCTGGTTTTTCTCTGAGTGTTCGTCTTTTTGTTGTTGTCGGTCTCTTGGGGAGATTAAGCGTTGGAACTCGAACTCTCTTTTTGGTTGGAGAGAGCTGTGGCGTTTGCCTACTGCCCCGTTGCCATCTTGGTCCCTAAATATTGAATCTGAAATTTTAATCAGGAGCTTTTCTCATTTCAGATTTTTGTTTTAAGTCTGGGATGTACTTCATCATAAAATGATGTATCTTTTTTTTGGTGTACCCCTTTTGTGAATAAAATACAATTTCACAATCTTAATTCAGGACAAGAGATTTTGATTGAGAAAAGGACATTAGAAGAAGATTGTGACATTGTGAACATTTGGAATTTTCCAGAAGGTCTTCCACTTGAGGTGAAAGTAGGCAAGTTTTCTCCACATAAACAACATGTTCATCAACTGTTTGAATAATAAAATATGGTAGAGTGGGCCATAGGAACTACAGAGGTGAGTTGGATCTAATTGTAATTTCATATAAATATGCAGATTTCACTCTTAAAATGTATACCTGGCTGGGGGCCAGGAAGTCACTCCTGTAATACTAGATGTTTAGAAGTCAGAGACTTTAGTATCACGGTTTCAAATCAGTCCTACCAGAAAAGCCTGTGAGACTGTTATCTTTATTTAAACACCCCCCAAACTGGAAGTGTAACAGTGGATCAAGTGGTACAGTGCTAACCTTAAGCAGCAAAGCTTAGATACAAAGCCCAGGTACTGAATTCAAAAATAGTTCTGGCTCACACATATACACTCACACACAGATAAAAACACACAGACTTTATACTCTCTGTGCTTACTAACATTTAAGTATTTCAAACTTAAGAAATTTTATTGACTAAATTTTCTCCTTGTTCCTCAACATGTCACAGATGAGTAGGAGACTACTTAGGATGTTATGAATTCAAGGAAATTCCAGAAGGCTGTCAAACAGGACCTACTTTCTCATCATTATCCTCTGTCTTTTAAAGGTCACACATTTCTCAGTAGTTCAGGCTAGATAGAGACTAAGTATATACTACATAACCCTTTTGATATATGATGTGGATCTATAACTGCATTATTAGAGTTATGTTCATACAAATAATATCCTTAATAATCCTATTCTTTAAATCAATGGAATTTTTAGTGTTATGTAAAATCCTATACATTTACTGACAAATATCTTATTGTTCTCAGCCTCCTCACTCTGTCTGCAGTGAGTTATGCCCTAGATTCAGGAAATCCCCTCAGGAAGGAAAGGTTACTTGTTGCTTTGATTGTACCCTTTGCTCAGAGAAAGAGATAGCTAATGGGATAGGTAAGTGCATGACTTAGGGACAAATTTATGATTACTCCTTTGTGTTACCCAATCCCTGAAACACAAATGTTGTGCATAATAATTGCATTGTTTTTGGGTCCGGTCGTGGGGCCTGAACTCTTGGCCTTGGTGCTGTCCCTCAGCTCTTCAGCTCGGGGGTAGCACTCTACCACTTGAGCCACAGCGCCACTTCCGGCTTTTTTTTCTGCTTATGTGGTGCTGAGGAATCGAACCCAGGCCATTAAGCATGCAAGGCGAGCGCTCTACCACTGAGCAAACTTCCCAGCCCCAATAATTGCATATTCAAAGACTTCCTTCTTTCACCTTGTAAATTAATCGTGACACTGGATGACACTGCTCCTTGAAATAAAAAATACAGGCTCTGAATTACTTGTAAGATTAATTTTTTTCTACTTATTTTACGCATGATTATTCCACTCCTTAGCATTGTAAGTTTAATGTCTATCATATGAAGTGCAAAGCCTTTTTAAGAACATGGTCTTCATCTTCTTCAAGTTCACTTTAGGATGCAAAGAAAATGGACATCTTGTACACCTTTATGTCCTAGTGCCCAGAAATGTTCTTTCAACAGAGTGTGCACTCTGTGTTGGGTTTGGTTGAAGAAGCAGGCAACAGTGTTTTGCAGAGGATGATTGTAGAGCTTCTGTTCCCCACCACTTTATTGATGAGTAGGATGGACAAATATAATGTCTGCAAGGAAGAGCTAAAGGGTTCTTATTTATATTGCATAGAGACATTCAAGGAATTCCAAACATTTCTGTCCAGAATTTTGGATTAGTGGTTTGAGTAGTACACAAAAGACTGAGAATTATTATGGCAGCATTTAGCATACAGAAACGTTCTTTTTATTTTGGTCTGTCAAGGGGCTTGAACTCTGAGCCTGGCTGCTGTCTCTAAGCTTCAGCTAATGGCAAACACTCTACAACTTGAGCTATAACACCACTTCTGGTTTTCTGGTGGTTAACTGGAAATAAGAGTCTCATGGACTTTCCTGCCTGGGATGGTTTTGAACCATACTCTTCAGATATCATTAGCCACATGCTCCAGTATGTGCAAATTTTTTTTCATAGGGTTTTACAAATGGAAATAAATATTATGGGTGATAGTCATGGTATGTAAAAAAAGATTCAAACTGAAAAAGGAAAATGTAGGAAAGAGTGTGGGAACATGAAGAGGAAATAGAAATAATACTGAACATGTCAAGGAATAATTGATAATATTTGTTTTTATTGCTAGTAAGTGTTGACATGTTAGTATTATCCCTATGTAGGGATTCTCAATATTCTTTTAAGTAGTGAAAAGGGACTGATGGTTATTTGACTTCTTCACTAGATACGGAGCAGTGTGTGAAGTGTCCTGATCACCAGTATGCCAATGCAGAGAGTAACCAGTGCCTTCAAAGAGATGAAAGTTTCCTGGCTTATGGAGAGCTCTTGGGAATGGCCTTGGCCTGCATGGCCATTTGCTTATGTACACTCACAGGGAATTGTCCTTGGAGTCTTTGTGAACATCACAACACCTCCACTGTCAAAGCTAGTAACCAGGCTTTCAGCTACATCCTGCTCATCTCCCTCATCTTCTGTTCTCACTTTCCCTTGCTCTTTAATGGCTGTCCCAACACAATCTCCTGCATTCCACAGCAAACCACATTTGGAGTTACATTCACAGTAGCTACTTCTGCTGTCTTGGCCAAAACTGTAACTGTGGATCTGGCCTTCAAGGTCACTTCTCTAAGGAAAAACATGAGGTGGCTGCTGCTATTACGGGCTCCTAGTCACCATTCCTATACCTATACCTTTCTGTGTACTCTGACTGGGGACTTCACCTTCCTACACTTATACAGATGTACACCCTGAATTTGGCCATGTGCTCATCCTGTGTAACAAGGGTTTCCTCACCACTTTCTCCTGTGTCTTGGGATACCTGGGCTTCCTGGCCCTGGCCAGCTTCATTATAGCTTTTCTGGCTAGGAACTTGCCTGGCACCTTCAATGAAGCCAAGTTCCTAACCTTCAGCATGCTGGTGTTCTGCAGTATCCGGCTCACATTCCTGCCTATCTACCTCAGTGCCAAAGGGAAAGTCACGGTGGCTACGGAGGTTTTCTCCATCTTGGATTCCAGTAAGGGTTGCTGGGCTGCATCTTTGCCCTCAACTGCTACATCATCTTAAGGCTAGATAGAAATTTTCTGCATGGCTTCTGGGAGAAAACACATATTATGAAAAAGAAGTCTTCTTAAGATATAACTTACATGGATGACCAAACATACAGATGGTCTACATTTTTTTCCATCAGATATTAGTTTATATTGTTGTAATGAATTCAATGAATAAGTGATTTGCACTCGTTTTTCTAGTAATGGTTGAGTCACAAGTTGTAACCAAAGCCAGTTAATTTGAATATAATTTTATTTTTTTGTTATTTCTATTTACTTTGCACTTATCCAATCATCTCCACTAGTGTATTTTCATTGCTTCTAGTTTTCTAATTATGCTTTCTTAAGCATTTGCCTAAATTTCATTTTTGTTGCTAGTCTGGGAATTGAACTTAAAGCCTGGTACAGTCCATTCATTCATTTATTATTTATTCATTGCATAAGGATAATGTTTCACCAATTGAACTCCACTTTTTGCTCTGTGATAGTTAACTGGAATTAATATTCTTTTTGATTTCCTGCCCAATTTAGCTTTTAACCATGATGACCAGATCAAAACTTCCTGTGTAGCTTAGTTCATACATATTTTCCTAAATTTTGAAATATAGTTTCTGCCTGCCTATATATCACTATTATTCTTAGTCACAATTCATTCAAATTTTGCATTTTTAAAAGTGCATGCTTTCATATACTCAGTTCAATGTATTTTGCTTCATTGTTATATATTTCCATTCACACATATGCCTTTTTCCATATTCCTCAATTTTGTCGGATCCATCATCCCTATCTCCAATTTCATTCCTCCTGTTTTTCCTTTCATTCCTTTTCTTCTTCCTCTTCTGTCTCTGCTTTCTCTGTGTTGTTTCAGAATTTCAAAAATGGATTTTGTAAGCTACAAAAATACACTTCAATTGTATATCATAATGTATTGGCTTTATGAAGTAATAGCTAAAAAGTAAAGATTCATAGTAGGTTGTTTACACATGGCTGGATGTACTTTTCAAGTAATTGTTTTATTAATAGCTTTAAAAATATTATATACACAAAATTATATACTTTGTTTTGTCGGTCGTGGGGCTTGAACTCTGGGCCTGAACGCTGTCCCTGCACTCTTCAGCTCAAGGCAAGCACTCTACCACTTAAACCAGAGGACCACTTCCGGTTTTCTAGTGGTTTATTGGAGATAAGAGTCACGGAGTTTCCTGCCTGGGCTGGCTTTGAACAGTGATCCTCAGATCTCAGTCTCCTGAGTAGCTAGGATTACATGCATGAGCACTATCACCTGACTTAAAATTATATACATTTTATCTGTCTATAAATACTTTTTTTATGTTTCCAATTGATGTGATAACAATTAATTGTAACATTTCTATTATTTTAATTTTATAAGAAATGCATTATTCTAAACAGATTGAACTATTGGGTTTTATACTATGTTTAAAGAAAGACATGACTATTTCTTTTTTTTTAATATTATTTATTTTATTTTTTTTTGTCGGTCGTGGGGCTTGAACTCTGGGCCTGGGCGCTGTCCTTCAGCTCTTCAGCTCAAGGCGAGCGCTCTACCACTTGAGCTACAGCGCCACTTCCGGTTTTCTGGTGGTTTATTGGAGATAGGAGTCTCACGGTCTCTCCTGCCCGGGCTGGCTTTGAACCGCGATCCTCAGATCTCAGCCTCCTGAATAGCTAGGATTACAGGCGTGAGCCACCAGCGCCCGGCTTAATATTATTTTATTTTATTTGAGAACATACTGTACAGAGGGGCTACAATTACATGGGCAGGATAATGCATACATTTCTTACCAAGCATTGCAGCCTCCTCCTTTGTTTACCCTTCACCTCCCTTCCCAGCCTCTCCCCTCCCCCCACCCAGTTATACCCCCCTCCCCCCACACACCGACATTGTAAAGCTGGTTTTGACATGACATTTTGTACTTCTCATTGTTGCAACAGGTCCACCTGAATCCTTAAACGACTTGTTTGTTCCCATCTCCTCCACATGTTATACTGACATCAAATATAGTGAAAGCAGGGGTTACACTGTGGGGGAGGGACATACAAAGCAACAAAGAAATAATCTTATAAATGCGTTAGAAACACATGCATGAAAGAAACGAAAACATTAAGATACATATTTAAGGGTTCATTTTCCTAACATCACATTATCTGACGTTTTCTGCTAGACTCATACCTATACTAGATATTGCAAATAAGGGAAACCATGGGACCTATGTTTCTTTGGGCCTGGCTTACTTCACTTAATATAATTTTTTCCAAATCTTTCCATTTCCTAACAAATGGGGAAATGTCGTTCTTTCTGATGGAGGCATAGAATTCCATTGTGTATATATACCACATTTTCTTGATCCATTCATCTACTGAGGGGCATCTGGGTTGGTTCCATATCTTAGCTATGGTAAATAATGCTGCAATAAAGATAGTTGTGCTGGTAGCTTTAGTGTGGTCTTGTTTGTAAACATTTGGGTAAATGCCCAAAAGTGGGATTGCTGGATCATAGGGGAGATCTATGTGAAGTCTTTTTTTTTTTTTTTTTGTTCTGGGTTTTTTTTTTAATTGTATTTTATTTTATTTGAGAACATACTGTGCAGAGGGGCTACAATTACATGGGCAGGATGATGCATACATTTCTTACCAAGCATTGCAGCCTCCTCCTTTGTTTACCCTTCACTTCCCTTCCCCGCCTCCCCCCTCCCCCCACCCAATTTTACCCCCCTCCCCCCCCACACCGACATTGTAAAGCTGGTTTTGACATGACATTTTGTACTTCTCATTGTTGCAACAGGTCCACCTGAATCCTTAAACGACTTGTTTGTCCCCATCTCCTCCACATGTTATACTGACATCAGATATAGTGAAAGCGGGGGTTACACTGTGGGAGAGGGACATACAAAGCAACAAAGAAATAATCTTATAAATGCGTTAGAAACACATGCATGAAAGAAACGAAAACATTAAAATACATATTTAAGGGTTCATTTTCCTAACATCACATTATCTGACCTTTTCCGCTTGACTCATACCTATACTAGATATTGCAAATAAGGGAAACCATGGGACCTATGTTTCTTTGGGCCTGGCTTACTTCACTTAATATAATTTTTTCCAAACCTTTCCATTTCCTAACAAATGGGGAAATGTCATTCTTTCTGATGGAGGCATAGAATTCCATTGTGTATATATACCACATTTTCTTGATCCATTCATCTACTGAGGGGCATCTGGGTTGGTTCCATGTCTTAGCTATGGTAAATAATGCTGCAATAAAGATAGTTGTGCTGGTAGCTTTAGTGTGGTCTTGTTTGTAAACATTTGGGTAAATGCCCAAAAGTGGGATTGCTGGATCATAGGGGAGATCTATGTGAAGTCTTTTGAGGAACCTCCATACTGCTTTCCAAAGTGGTTGAACAAGTTTACATTCCCACCAACAATGAAGTAAGGTTCCTTTCTGTCCACATCCCCTCCAGCATCTGTTGTTGTTAGAGTTCTTGATTTTTGCTGTTCTAACTGGAGTGAGGTGATATCTCAATGTTGTTTTGATTTGCATTTCTTTTATGGCTAGGGATGTTGAACATTTCTTCATGTGTCTATTGGCCATCCTTCTTTCTTCTTCAGAGAAGCTTCTCTTTAAGTCTTTCGCCCACTTATTTATTGGGCAGTTGTTTCTTTGAGGATTTGTTGTTGGGCCATTTAATTTTTTTTTTAAATGTATTTTATTTTATTTGAGAACATACTGTACAGAGGGGCTACAATTACATGGGCAGGATAATGCATACATTTCTTACCAAGCATTGCAGCCTCCTCCTTTGTTTACCCTTCACTTCCCTTCCCCGCCTCCCCCCTCCCCCCACCCAATTTTACCCCCCTCCCCCCACCCAATTATACCCCATCCCCCCCCCACACCGACATTGTAAAGCTGGTTTTGACATGACATTTTGTACTTCTCATTGTTGCAACAGGTCCACCTGAATCCTTAAACGACTTGTTTGTCCCCATCTCCTCCACATGTTATACTGACATCAAATATAGTGAAAGCAGGGGTTACACTGTGGGGGAGGGACATACAAAGCAACAAAGAAATAATCTTATAAATGCGTTAGAAACACATGCATGAAAGAAACGAAAACATTAAAATACATATTTAAGGGTTCATTTTCCTAACATCACATTATCTGACCTTTTTCGCTTGACTCATACCTATACTAGATATTGCAAATAAGGGAAACCATGGGACCTATGCTTCTTTGGGCCTGGCTTACTTCACTTAATATAATTTTTTCCAAACCTTTCCATTTCCTAACAAATGGGGAAATGTCGTTCTTTCTGATGGAGGCATAGAATTCCATTGTGTATATATACCACATTTTCTTGATCCATTCATCTACTGAGGGGCATCTGGGTTGGTTCCATATCTTAACTATGGTAAATAATGCTGCAATAAAGATAGTTGTGCTGGTAGCTTTAGTGTGGTCTTGTTTGTAAACATTTGGGTAAATGCCCAAAAGTGGGATTGCTGGATCATAGGGGAGATCTATGTGAAGTCTTTTGAGGAACCTCCATACTGCTTTCCAAAGTGGTTGAACAAGTTTACATTCCCACCAACAATGAAGCAAGGTTCTTTCTGTCCACATCCCCTCCAGCATCTGTTGTTGTTAGAGTTCTTGATTTTTGCTGTTCTAACTGGAGTGAGGTGATATCTCAATGTTGTTTTGATTTGCATTTCTTTTATGGCTAGGGATGTTGAACATTTCTTCATGTGTCTATTGGCCATCCTTCTTTCTTCTTCAGAGAAGCTTCTCTTTAAGTCTTTCGCCCACTTATTTATTGGGCAGTTGTTTCTTTGAGGATTTGTTGTTGGGTGGTTTAATTTTTTGAGTTCCAAGTATATTTTAGATATGAGACCCTTGTCCGTTGTATGGCTAGTAAAGATCTTCTCCCAATCAGTGGGCTTTCTATTGATCTTGCCAGCTATGTCATTTGCCCTGCAGAAGCTCTGCAATCTTATGCAATCCCATTTGTCCAACCTTTCTTTGATTTGTTGTGCTTCCGGGTCTCAATTCAGAAAATTTCGACCTGAGCCAAGGAGACCTAGGGTTTCTCCTATTCCATCCTGTAATGTTTTCAGAGTGTCTGCTTTGAGTTCAAGGTCTTTGATCCATTTGGAGTTGATTCTGGTGCAGGGTGATATATAAGGGTCTAGCTTTAGTTTTCTACAAGTAGTTAACCAATTTTGCCAGCACCATTTACTGAAGAGGCTGTCTTTCTTCCATTCTATTGTTTTAGCTTCCTTATCGAAGATTAGATGGCTATAGGTGTGTAGGTTCATTTCTGGGTTTTCAATTCTATTCCATTGTTCCTGAGGTCTGTTCTTATGCCAATACCAAGCTGTTTTGATTACTATGGCTTTATAGTAGAGTTTGAAATTTGGTATTGATATTCCTCCAGCAGTGTTCTTTCCGTTGAGGAGCGTTTTTGCTCTTTGGGGTCTTTTATTGTTCCATATGAATTTTTGGATTGCCTCTTCTATTTCCTTGAAGAATGAGGGTGGAATTTTGATAGGTATCGCGTTGAATTTGTAGATAGCCTTGGGAAGTATTGCCATTTTCACGATGTTAATCTTGCCAATCCAGGAGCATGGGAGGTTTTGCCATTTTTTAAGTTCTGTGTTGATTTCCTTTTTCAAGATTTTAAAGTTTTCATCATAGAGGTCCTTCACTTCTTTGGTTAAGTTAATTCCTAGGTATTTTATTTTTTGTGGCCCTATTACAAATGGAGTTGCTTTCCTAATTTCAGCCACACTTTTCTCATTGTTGGCATACAGAAAAGCCATTGAATTTTGGGGGTTAATTTTTATAACCTGCTACTTTGCCACAGTTTTGAATCAGCTTGAGTAATTTGGGAGTGGAGTCTATGGGATTCTTTAAATACAAGATCAAGACATGACTATTTCTGACAAATGATTACATAATGGCATGTCTTTCTGCCCTGTCATTTGGTTTATTGCACCTTTCTTTCTTCTGACATTTGTATTCCTTTATGTGAAAATCTATTTTTTAGTATATCTGAGTACTATGCATGTTTTCCTTCAACATGCAATTCATGAGTCCAGTGATATTTAATTTCTACTAAGAGAATGATTATATACTAACAATGGACTTCTGTTTAGTTTTAAATTGGAAGTATTGGCAAAACCCCACATTACTCTTTAATTTCCTTTCATAAGGCATACTAATTTGCAAATATTTCTAAATTATTAGTATTTTATCAAGAGATGGTCAAAATACATTAGTTTCTAGAAAGTTCACATTTTATCTTTCTTCTTTATTTTAATAATTTCTTCAATAAAATTGGATTATTATTGGTGAATAAAACACTGTACATTAACACTCGTTGCCACACATGAGGTCCCCAACTATCCATTATGCAGAAGTAAGTGCATTTAGGCCATCAGGAAAGAAAGCAAGTTATAAATATGAGTACAAAACAGAGAAGAGATGATTCTTTACACATCCTGTCAATGTTATGCAAATAGTATGGCCAATTGTAGTGATGAAGTTCTGGTATTGTCATTGGTAATAATAAAAAGATGACATTCAAAGGATAAATATCCACTTCAATAAGGAGTCATGACATAAGCAGGTCACTCATAACTGATAGCAAATATCCCAGAGTAGTACATATTAAATATACACATATAATACTTTATGTATATATAATGGGTATTCAATGATGGGTCAAATTGTGGGTGGTCTCAGTTCCCTCAGAGCTCCATAGGAAGATGTCTCCATGCTTTGATTATTTTGATTTGAAGCACAAAAACCCAGTGAAACTCTGTTACCATCATAGGAAGATTATGTCACATACTTTACTTTTAGTTCTTCCTGGAAGGATACCGAAGGTCATATATATTCATTCTTTATGTTTGGCATGCCTGGGTGGACACAGAGTTAACACTTCTTATGGAAAAACTAATTGAAGTGAGCCTGAAATTTTAAGACATGTCTGATCAACCACAAACCACATTTACATACTGAAAATTGTCATCCAAAAATATGCTGTAGAAGCAGAAATACTTTTGTTATATGGAATGTCTTATAACATTTGACTTTGAAAATTAGTTATAAATTTCTCTAAGATTGGATCTATTTATATTTGAGCTTGATCATGGCAATTTTTTGTTTTTGTTTTTGTGCCAACATTGGGGCTTAAATTCAGGGTCTGTAGTGATACCCTTTAGCTTTTTTTTTCTTTATACAGATTAAGTGAATACATAAATTTCAAACATTTTGCAGCATTGTGGGATACTGATATTTAATCTCACAAATATGTTTGTAGGGTTCATACACTTTGTATTCCATTATTGTGTCCATGAGCTTTTATGTACAAAGCAAGCACTCTAACATTTAAGCCATAGGACAACTTAGAGTGTATCTGGTGATTGAATAGAGATGAGAGTCTCACAGACCTTCCTTCCCAGCCTGGATTCCAATTGTGATCCTCAGACCCTAGACTAGCTGAGTAACTAGGATGCTCATCACAAAACACTTTGGAAAAAAGTTCTCTTGTTTTCATGGATGTCATTTGGTATTTGATATTGAATTTCCCCACTCACTCCATTTTCTCCAAAATTGGATCCATGTCTTGATCATGGGTATATTTGATGGTTATTGGGTTGTACCAATTATGGGTCTTGAACTGACTTCCTGGGAGTTGTCCTTGAGCATTAATGTGCAATGCCAGCATGCCACTATTTAAACCACAGCTCCACTTCAGCCTTCTTTGGTGATTCACTAGAAATGAGAATTTCAGACACTTTCTTGCCCAGGCTAGCTTTGAACTGTGATGCTCAGATCTCAGACGAGTAGAGTAGCTTGGATTCTCCGCACCAAAAATAGTTTCATTCATTGGTGCTGAGAAATGACACCATTCTATTCATGCTTTTCCTTTATTTTTGTTTTATTAAGGGAGTGATAGAGTAAATGACAGATCTTGAGGGATTGCCCCAGCACTTGTAGGTTTGCTTACAAACATTTAGGAACAGGATCATGTTCCAGTTCTTACCAGGCAGAGACCACTCCAGCTTCCTAATGATGTGTACACGGGACACGTAGATGCCTACTGTGCTGAGAAAGTCCAGGGGTTTGATAGGAAGTTCAGGAGAAGACACCCAGTCTCTTCCACCCACACTGAAGAATGCAGTGTGTGCCCCATGGAGAATGAACTTGTGTCTTGGGGTTCCTCTGTGATGCCGACAAGAGATTCCTGAAAAGGCATGTGACTACATAGGCAGAGCAGGAAGGCTTGGAAGCCCCTCGTGGGTGAGCTGCCAGTAGCCATGGGGCTCCAGGCTATAGAATTGGCCCTTTGGCCAGTGATGACAGAAATCGGTACAGATCTGGATCTTCTGGCTTGGCCCCCTCTCTCTCAAGACCTGTGCCAACCGAGCCGGAACCTGGGCAAATCTGTAGGGGTCAAGATTCCCTAGGCCCCAAAGTGGAGGGCAGTAGTTCTCCAGTGGGGCAAGGTAGGGTCCTCGCTTAAATGGCCCAGCCTGGCAGTGTGGTACAGTAGGTTGTTCAGGGTGGCTGTGGAGATGCAATTTCCATAGAAGCTGAGGAAATGCAGTTGGGAGCACTGGCTCAGGGAGGGCAGGATTGTCAAGAGCTGGGGTTCAGTGATGTCACAGTGCTTCAAGGCCAGGATCTCCATGGTGCCGGCCACTTGCTCCAGCAGGGCTCACAGGGACTCAGGATCGAAACAGCCCATGCACAAACTCCTCAGATATAGGTGTTTGAGCTGCCTGGCACAGGGTCACTGGCACAAAGACCTCACATTGGCTTCCTTCAGTGGACATGAACTCAAAGAAAAGGGGTTCAAAGTCATCGGGTTCCTGAGGATGGAGGGTAGCCATCCATACAGGACAAAGATGTCCTGCAGAGGAAACTCCTAGAGATGCTGAAGCTGCCCCAGATGCACCATGTATTTGCAGAAATATGAGAGATTCCTGCAGCTGGAAGTGTAGAAATCACCACTTATCTTGGAGAAGAACAGGCAAAGGCTCTTTGTCTGGCCCCTGGAAGGAGAAAATTTTCTCATGGTTTCTGGACACCAGAAATTGTTCACCACAAGTTCTGTGATGGAGTCAAGGCCCACGTCATGCAGAGCCTTCTGGATTTTGTAGAGGAGCCAGACAGAATCTGAAGCTTGGTCAAGCACAGCTGGACTCATTCTTTCCACTTCTTGGCCCACTAGAGGAGATAGGTTTGGAAATCATCCTGGGTGCCATCTTTGATAGTCAAATCAATGGAGAGGACCAAAGGCTGCTCTTCAGTCCCAGCTGAAAGGTGACTCTCTGTCAGGACTTCCAGGGAAGGTATTCGTGCCATGGAATGATAGCTCTAAATCCTGATCTCAAGTTGCAATTGCCACAAATTGCCACAAACAGCACTTGCTGTTTCCACCCAATGGTGTACTCCTTCTTGACAAGTAGGAGATCGAACCCATTGAGGACAGTAGGAGATCAAGCCCCTTGAAGGTCTCCAGGTTTGGTGACTCTTCCAGCTCCCTCAAGGGAAGGGCCAGGCCTACACCATGGCCTTCAGCACCTCTGTGTGGCCCTGGGCACAGCCCTCCATAAAGAGTAGGGAATAATAGCACTGGCAGATTCTCCAGGGCTGAGATGACAAAGGAGTGGTTGCTCAGTAGGCTTTGCAAGGTTAGATGCTAGAGCATGTATGGGGTCCTGATGCTTATATTGGTGTACCAGACATGGACCTTGTGTGCAGGACTCTCTGAATCCCATCAGGGCCAGGCACTAACTGCAGGCTCCAAGACTCTGCTGCTGACTTCTGGTCCCTTGGCATGAATTTAACCTGACCCCACCCTCAAACACATACCTTTCAATCAGACAGCAGCTTCTGCTGGGATTACTGAGCCACACTCAGCACACATGGCACCTTCTGAAGAAACTCGAAGGTGAGAAGATCATAGGCGTGATTCCCACAGCCCTGCTCCTCATTCAAATGGTTGGCAAACAACTCAATAGATTCCCCACCTTTTTACCTTAATTCTGCAAGTCATTCCCACAGATGACCCACTTCCCTGAGTCTGCAAAACATCCAAGAATAGCAGCCAGCCCAAATTTTGAACATCCACATAGATATCTGGAAATGATCTATCTTTCCCTGCCTCTCTGCTTCCTTTTTCCCTTCCTTCCTTCCTTTCTTCCTTCTTTTTTTCTTCCTCCCTCCATTCCTCTATACCTTTCTTTTTCATTTTGTGCTGTTCCTGGACTTGAACTTAGGGCCTGGGCTCCATAAGTGAGCTGCTTTTTGTCAAAACCATTGTTCTATTTAGTCACAACCCTAGCTAAAGAATCCTAGAGAGTCTCATGGACGTATTTGTCCCATTTGTATTTCAATTGTGACCATGAGCTATTCATGAATAGCTAAGATTCTAAGAGTTGTAGAAATTTTTTTCTATTCCAAATCTTGTAGCTTTTTATTTAAAATGTGCTTTCTTGTATAGCCACAAAAGTTGGTCCTTGTCATCCAATTCACTATGGCTGTGTTTTAATTATTGCATTTGGTAATTGCTATTGAAATGATCATTTATTTACTGATAAAAGTATCCATATCTGTAAGTTTTCTATTTGTGTGGTCCTTGCAAATAAACTTCTTAAGCTTATTGTCTACTCATTTAATTTGGTGCTTTATAGGTTTTCTCTGCCCCCTTAGGAAATCAAGTATATTTTTATGCATTTTTGTAATTTCCCACTTACTGAAATATATTTCAAATCATCTAAATAGTCTTCCAATTACATTATACTGTTCATTAGCAGTGCACATATCTTAGCATGTTCCCAACTCAAGGTATCCATAATATAAACAATTGAAATCACTCACTTTATAGTACCATTAACTATAAACTCTTAACTACATTGTTGATATACCCATAATGTCAAAAACATTTTCTGTGAGACCAAATTTGAACATAGAAAGTTGAATTTTTGTTCCAAATTTGTGTAATTATTCTTTTTTATTTTATTTAATTTATTTTTCATTTTTTTATTGTGAAAAAACTGTACAGAGGGGTTACAATTACATGGGCAAGATAATGAGTACATTTCTTATCAAGCATTGTAGCCTTCTCCTTTGTTTATCCTTCCCATCCCTTCCAAGCTTCTCCCCACCCAATCCTCCCCCCACCCCCACATCAAAGTTGTAAAGTTCGTTTTCGACATGACAACTTGTACTTCTCATTGTTGCAATGGGTCCACCTGTATCCTTATTTAAACAACTTGTTTTTCCCCTTCCCTTCCACAAATTATACCGACATCAAATACAGTGAATGCAGGGGTTATACTGTGGAGGAGGGACATACTAAGCAACAAAGAAATAATCATATAAATGCGTTAGAAACAAATGCATGAAAGAAAAAAAACATTTAAATACATATCTTAGGATTCATTTTCCTAACATTACCTTATCTGACCTTTTCTGCTTGACTCAATCATATACTAGATATTGCAAATAAGGGAAACCATGGGACCTATGTTTCTTTGGGCTTGGCTTACTTCACTTAATATAATTTTTCCAAGTCTTTCCATTTCCTAACAAATGGGGCAATGTCATTCTTTCTGATGGAGGCATAGAATTCCATTGTGTATATATACCACATTTTCTTGATCTATTCATCTGCTGAGGGGCATCTGGGTTGATTCCATATCTTAGCTATAGTAAATAATGCTGCAATAAACATAGTTGTGCTGGTAGCTTTAGTGTGGTCTTGTTTGTAAACATTTGGGTAAATGCCCAAAAGTGGGATTGCTGGGTCATAGGGGAGATCTATGTGAAGTCTTTTGAGGAACCTCCATACTGCTTTCCAAAGTGGTTGAACAAGTTTACATTCCCACCAACAATGCAGTAAGGTTCCCTTCTGCCCACATCCCCTCCAGCATCTGTTGTTATTAGAGTTCGTAATTTTTGCCATTCTACTGGGGTGAGGTGGTATCTTAATGTTGTTTTGATTTGCATTTCTTTTATGGCTAGGGATGTTGAGCATTTCTTCATGTGTCTATTGGCCATCCTTCTTTCTTCTTCAGAGAAGTTTCTCTTTAAGTCTTTAGCCCACTTATTTATTGGGCAGTTGTTTCTTTGAGGATTTGTTGTTGGGGGATTTAAAATTTTGAGTTCCAAGTATATTTTAGATATGACATCCTTGTCTGTTGTATGGCTAGTGAAGATGTTCTTCTAATCTGTGGGCTTTCTAGTGATCTTGCCGGCTATATCCTTTGCCATGCAGAAGCTCTGCAACTTCATGCAATCCAATTTGTCCAACCTTTCTTTGATTTGTTGTGTTTCTGGGTCTCTATTAAGAAAATTTCGGCCTGTGCCAAGGAGACCTAGGGTTTCTCCTATTCCATCCTGTAATGTTTTCAGAGTGTCTGGTTTGACTCCGAGGTCTTTGATCCATTTGGAGTTGATTCTGGTGCAGGGTGATATATAATAGTCGACCGTGTAGTTAGTGCCACCGAGTAAGATCCTTGTCACTTGGGTTCCAGTTCAGGAACCTGATGTCTTTTTAGCCACAACAGCTGTCCAGGCAAGAAAGAGTAGGTGACGTTTTCCTCAGGAGGCCAGTGGGCCTTGGCTACCAAAGGATAAGGCACATAAAAGAACATGTTGCAAGAAGATGGCAGCACTCTCACAGGTAGCCCCACTACATGCCTCTGACCAAAAGATGATCTAGAGGCACAACCATACTTTACCACAAGAGATAAATCCAACCAAACTCTAAATATCTAAAGACTTTTAATTATAGAGGACTATCCTAGCAGGCAAATAAGGGAAGGGGATAGACATATACTAGTTATTGCAAATAAGGGAAATCATGGCACCTATGTTTTTTTTGGGCCTGGTTTTCTTCACTTAATATGATTTTTTCCAAGTCTTTCCTGCCACAGCACACCACCAGCTACAGACCTCGTGAGTAACCCAACTGGGTCCAATCTCTGGGGGTGGCAATTCCATTGGGATCTTAAAGCCCTCTGACCCAAATCCACTTCCAAAAAGAAGGGATCATACCAGAAAAGAACACAGACCTAATCTTTGTTCCTAAGAATGGTGTGGCTACCTGGAAAAGCCTGGGACACAGCTGCAGGCCTATGATAGCAGTCTACAAACCTGAAACCCCCAAAACTCCCTGCCATCAGGCCTGAGAGTGGGACTCTAGATAGCAGGCACCCTCTCCCATCAAAAGGCCATCTACTCTCAACCAAGGCACAAGGAAAGTTGACTACAGCAAGACATACAAGGTTCTATCAAGAATCTGCTCTGAGGACTATACAAAGAACTCCCCAAAAAACAATTCTGTAGTTTTTATTCTTGTTTTTGTTGTTTTGTTAGTTTTTATGTCTGATCGTTTGTTGTTTGTTTTTATTTCTACGTGTTATTTAAGTGTATTATTTAAGTGTATGGTGATTTAGGATTTGCTATTCCATTTAAAGCTTTTAGTTTTCATTATTATTTGGTTTCTTCTTCCACTCTCTGATCTCCTATTTGTCAGTTTTTTCTTCTTTATTTTCCTCTAACTCTCCCTTTCTCCTCTCTACTCCATCAGAGCTACCCTGCCTAGTTCTATACACAAAGTAAGGCCTCCTTCTACGTGTGTAAACAATAATTACAGGAGTTAACTTAGATTAAGCGACTCTCTAATAATATTTGAAAAATCTTTCTCTAATCTCAACAAGTTTCCAAATACACTTCTTTTTCTTACCTTCATCTCGATCTCTAGGCTTCTCCCTACATAACCTTTCTTCAAATTTTTTTCACCTCTTACACTTGGTGACAAGGTCTTTATTCTCATCTTACTACATATACCCCTCCCCCAAGCTGTTCTTATCCCTCTACTATCATTATACCCAAGTTCTCTTCTGAACTTGAATTCATATCTCTCCAATCCTAACTCTCCAATTCTCCATCTGCTCCAGCCAATTGATTCCTAACGGTTGATATATGAACCAACTTACAGTTGGTTCTATATTTGACCACAAAATTGGTTCCAGTTGACTATTTTGAGTACAAGGGGACCATCTTGTTAACTCTAAGGAGCAGACTACTTATCACCTAAACCCAGGTTGTCACAAGTTACAACTATACATAATCTTGACCCTGAAGCCACAATATCCCTCTCCAAGCAATGAAAAAGAGAGCTAAATAGGAAAAAACCTACACATAACTTTGAAACCCTAAGATTTATACATGTACATGACACTAGGTTGGCTCTGGTCCAAAAAAAAAAAGACTGCCCTACTGTAATACCAATGTGATTCTTGTCTCTAAATGGGTAGAACCAACTGCAGAAACACAAGGAAATGGCCAATCAGCAAACCTCAAAACTATCTCCACACAAACAAGCTACAGAGCAGTCCCAGAATAACCTAGAGGATAATGTTCAAGATAGATTAACTGCAAGGCTGGTAAAACTGCTGAATGAAAAATTGGACACCCTGAATAGGGTTATCAGAGAGTGTGATAAGGCCAACCAGAAGCTAATAGATGACTTCATGGCCTCCACAAATTAAAAAAATAAAGGAACTCCAGCAGAGGGAGAAAGAAGCTAATGAAAAGATAGGGACCCAGATTAAGGAGTAGAAAGAAAAGTCTGGCAACCAATGCCAGGAGTTAAGGTAACCTATTCAAGACTTAAAAGAAAACCTTAAGGAGTTGGCCACCATTAAGAAAGAACAGCAATAAGAAGGGTGATAGAAAATGAAGTAAAATGTCTTCAAAGAAGAATGGAAGAGGCCAAAGAAAGAATATTGGAGGCTGAAGACAGTTTAGACTCCATAGAGACAGAGCACACAATTATTCATAATAAAACTAAGAAGCATGACAGATCACTGCAGGAAATACAGGATACATTCAGAAAGCCTAATTTAAGAATAATAGGTATACAAGAGGGCCTGGAGAGGGAAGCCAATGGATAAGGAAACATATTCAGCAAATCCTAGCAGAGAACTTCCCAAATATACAAAAGGACAGGCCCATCAAGATACAAGAAGCTTTTAGAACCTCAAATAGACCACACCAGAACAGATGATCCCACCACTGCATTATAATCTGTACAGGCTCAATAGCCACTAAAGGAAGAATACTTAGGAGTTCCGGGAAGATGGTGGAGGAGAAGCTGAAGTCTAAACAAGCTCAAGCATAGAAAGCAGTTTTAGAGTTCCAGTGAACAGTCCTAAGCCAGAGAATCACACCAAGTGTGCCATCACAGGACAGAGAGTCAGGCCAGAGAGGGAAAATCCAGGCAAGGAGACAGATCTGAGCTCTTGCCAGCAGCGGCAGCGGCAGCGGCAGCGGTGGTGGCGGCAATCACTGGTGCCATACCTGAGTCACAGAGAGTCCGGGATGAAGGAACCAGACACAGCGGGCGAGCGGATTCTACTCAACACCAGCAAGAACCAACAAGGAGCGGACATCTTCATCCTGCAGTTCGCAGACCAGAGATGACCAGGAACCAAGACTTGGCGTGAGTAGAAGCCTGACATCCTCACTCCTTCTCAGGGAGCAGAGGAGGGAAGGCAAGCCCTCCCCACCCCAGTACCAGAGATCTCCATCTTGGATACCGACAAAGCTCGGCGGAGCTTCTAGCTCCAACTCAAGCCTTGAAATAAAATGAGTCATTTAGCAGATCACAAGAACTTAATGGCGGCGTGACCTGCCAGACTCAGCTCCACCCAGGGAAAAGTCACCCAGCTCCGGTGCCAGCCCTAGGAGTGGCTTTCTTCACTGGGTAATCAGATCCAGAGGCTGCCCCTCCCTCTAGCAGCCTCAACAATCAATTGAAATTCAGTAAACAGAAACCCCGAGAATGGCACCAGGCTGGGCTCTGTGAGTTTTTCACAAACTAGCCCCCCGGGAAAAGCTACTGTTTGTTGAAAGGCCTCAACTCTACCCAGAACCTAGCCTCACCACTGCATCCCCCTCTTTTGTGATACTCAAAGTAGATCTGCGTCCCATTGAACTAGCCTGGGAGGAGGATCGCAAAATCCTGGGTAAAGCAGAGCATTTTTCTGCCTGTTCAAACAAACTGACTTAAGAAACCAACCAAGCCACAGGACCACAAAGAGACCAGAGACTCCAACAAGAGGCTGGTTTCGGACACAAGGGAGATACAGGATTTTTCCCACACCTCTCAAAAAAATCAAAGAACATCTTTTTTTTCTTCTTCTTCCCCTTCTTCTTCTTCTTCTTTTTTTTTTGGTACCTTATATAAATTTTTTTTTCTTTTCTAAAACTTTTTTTAATCTTAAATTTTTGCCTTTTTTGAAAAAAAATTGTTTTCCAGTAACTTTTTTTCCTCTTATAATTTTTAGTTTAGGGATACATGAGTGTGCATTTTTCTTTCTTTCTTTTTTCCTTTTTAAATTATCTTTTTGTTTTTTGTTTAGCTCCACTGAACTTCTGATCTTTTTTTCTTCCTTTATTATCCTTTTCACCTTTTCCTCTCTTTCATTCTTCTTTATGTGACTTAATTCTTGTCCTGCACATCCTCAGATAAACCCGTAGTTGACTATTAGACCCTATCCCCCATTACACACTTAATCCACAAATTTATTACTCAATTCAAAACCTCTGAGACTTAAATTCCTTAATAGCAGTACTACCTCTTTATACCTATATAATATTTTAAGCATTTTTATTTTTAAGTTTTTCACACGTCCTTTATATCTCTCCCCTTCTCTCAATATATTCACGTTCTTCTCTACATAGATTGTTTTCGCTTATGCATAATATTATTAATTTTTACTTTTCTATTTTTTCTGGTCTCTTTTGTTTTCCCTTTCCCTTTCTTCTTTTTTCTCTCTCTCTACTTTCATCCTACCCAACCTATTTCCTGCTTTGAGATTAGGACTTAGTTAACTCTCCCTGTGCCTCCCCACATCAATCTATTCCTATTTTTTACCCACATCTCTCCCTAACCCTAATAATTTCTGGTTTTCCAAATTCTTCTTTGCGGTTTGAAGCCCATTAACATATAGTTGTTTGATGTTGAATAGAAGTATCTGTTGTACTAGATAGTATCTGTAGACTATTGACTGTGCAAATTCAGACTTTGGTTGATGGATGACTTCAGATAGTGTTCTAGCACAAAACTGGTGCTATTTTCATCTCAAATGGGCAGAGTAAGCCAGAAAAACACAAGAAAAATGGCAAATCCGGGTCTCTCAATTCCTAATCTTGATAATCAGGGGACAGAACAGATAATGAATAATCCAGAGGAGAGTTCCCAAATAGCTCTACAAACACTGCTGGCAAACATGATAAATGAAAAGATTGAAAACATACAAAGGACTCTGTATGAGTGTGATAGGGAGAGAGAGGAGGCAATCCAAAAGTTTATACAGGAATACCATAAGCGTGAGGAAGCTACTCAAAAACTGATACAGGATTTGCATGAGCAGCTTCAGAATACTCAAAGAGAAAGGCAGGAATGGCGGGAGCAGGCTGAGAACACTCAAAGAGAACTGCAGGAATCCCACGAATGGGAGGAAGCTAATCAAAGAGTAATACAGGAATTGAGAGAGCAGGAAGAGAATACACAAAGATCACTAAAGGCATTCATGGAATCCATTAACAAAGAGCTGAAGGAAGTCAGGGAGACCACAAAGGGAACGCTGAATGGAACCCAACAGAAGGAATGGGAGTCCAAGGAAACCATAACCAATCAACTAAGTGATTTGAGAATAAACACTGAACACGAAGTGAAAGAAGTAAAGAAGTCCATACAAGATCTAAAACAAAGTTTCAACAAAGAATTTGAAGCCATCAAAGCTCACCAATTAGAAGGAAAAGAGATAAAAAACAAAGTAGAGTGTCTTGACAGCAGCTTAGACCATGCAGAAGAAGGAATCTCAGGGATTGAAGACAGCCTAGATATTATAGAGAAAGAACATACAACCATCCAAGACAAGTCCAAGAAATATGATAGATCTATCCAACACTTGGAAGACACCATCAGAAGACCTACTCTAAGGATAATGGGTGTAGAGGAGCACCTAGAAACAGAAGTTAATGGTCTAGGAAATTTGTTTAACAGGATCCTAGCAGAGAACTTCCCAAACTTCCCAAAAAGATAGGCCTATTCAGATACAAGAAGCTTTTAGAACCCCAAGTAGACCAGACTAGAATAGGACATCCCACCATCACATTATAATCCACACAGGATCAACTCAGACCAGGGAAAAGATCCTTAAAGCTGTCAAGGAGAAAAGATTAATCACCCATAAAGGGAAACCAATTAGAATCACCTCAGATTTCTCAACAGAGACAATCAAAGCAAGAAGAGCCTGGAATGATGTATGCCATGCCCTAAAAACAAACAACTATCAACCAAGAATACTGTACCCAGCTAAACTCTCCTTCATAACTGAAGGCCAAATAAAAACCTTCCATAGCAAAGAAAAATTGAAACAGTACATCTCCACCAAACCAGCCCCAGAAAAGATTCTTAAAGATGTCTTACACATAAAAAACCAACAAGACCACAATAAAGGCCAAGAAACTGGACCCAAACTGAGAATCCAAGAACCATAGGAAGAACCCAGTTTTCGCAGCCCCCAAGAAGGTGGATAACATGGCAGGAACTCCCAAATACCTCTCAGTCCTATCTCTTAACGTTAACAGTCTTAACTCTCCAATTAAGCGACATAGACTGTCTAGTTGGATTAAAAAACAAGACCCTTCTATCTGCTGCCTTCAGGAGTCACATCTTGCCCGTAAAAACAAACACATTTTCAATGTTAAAGGCTGGAACAAAATCTACCAAGCAAACGGCCCCCATAAACAGGCAGGAGTTGCAATCCTAATATCAGATAAAATAGACTTCAAATTAAAATTGGTAAGAAGAGCTAAAGAAGGTCGCTCAATACTAATTAAGGGATATCTCCTCCAGGATGATATTACAATTCTAAATATCTATTCGCCAAACAATGGAGCACCCAAATTTATCCAAGAAACACTACTTTCCCTCAAATCCCATATAGATCCAAAGACATTAATTGTTGGGGATTTTAACACACCACTCTCCCCACTAGATAGATCAACTCGGCAAAAACTCAACAGAGAAACCGCATTTTTAAACAGCTGCATAGATCAACTATATTTAACAGACATCTACCGAATATTTCACCCAGCAGCATCAGAATACACGTTTTTCTCAGCAGTACATGGAACATTTTCTAAAATAGACCACATTTTAGGCCACAAAGCAAACTTGTCTAAATTCAGAAACATTGGTTATATCTTGCATTCTCTCTGACCACAAGGGAATAAAATTAGAACTCAACACCAAAAGTCACCGAAGGAAGTCCTTTTACACATAGAGGCTGAACAACACAGTGCTGAATCACCAGTGGGTCAAGGAAGAGATTAGAAAAGAAATTCAAATGTTCATGCTATTCAACAACAATGAGCACACAAATTGCCAGCTCTTCTGGGACACAGCAAAGGCAGTACTCAGAGGCAAGTTTATAGCTCTGAGCTCCTACATCAACAAATTGGAGAGATCTGAAACCAACAATTTAATGACACATCTAAACTTCCTTGAAAAAGAGCAGCAAGATAAACCCCAATCCAGTACACGGAAATAAATAATTAAAATTAAATCAGAATTAAATGAATTAGAATCCAAAAAACTATAGAAAGAATCAACAAAACTAAGAGTTGGTTCTCTGAAAAAATTAAAAAAATTGACAGACCCTTAGCAAATCTTATCAGAAAAAGAAGAGAACACACAAAAATAAATGAACTCAGAGATGAGAATGGAAACATCACCACAGAAACAACCAAGATTCAGAACATTATAAGGGAATACATCTCAATACTTTATGCTAATAAGTTTGAGAACTTGACAGAAATGGACTTTTTCCTAGCAAATATTGACATGCCAAGACTAAACCAAGATGACTTAAACCATCTTAACAGGCCCATATCAAGCATTGAAATAGAAACAGAAATAAGAGACCTCCTAGCTAAGAAAAGTCCAAGACCAGATGGTTTTACAGCGGAATTTTACAAGGCCTTCAAAGCAGAGCTCACACCAATACTCTTCCAACTCTTCAATGAAATTGAAAGAGAAAGCTCACTACCGAACACATTCTATGAAGCCATCATAACACTCATCCCAAAACCAGGCAGGGACTCATCAAAGAAAGAGAACTATAGACGCATATCTTTGATGAACATTGATGCAAAACTTCTCTACAAAATTTTGGCCAATCCCCTTCAACAATTCATCCAAAAAATCTTACACCACGATCAAACAGGATTCATTTCAGGGATGCAAAGCTGGTTCAATATACGCAAATCAATTAATATTATTCATCACATCAACAGGAGCAAGAATAAGAACCACATGGTTATCTCAATAGATGCAGAAAAAGCATTCGACAAGATCCAACACCCCTTTATGATGAAGGTTTTGGAAAAATTAGGAATCCATGGAACATTCCTCAATACAATAAAGGCTGTATATGACAAACCTACAGCCAGCATTATACTTAATGGTGAAAAACTAAAGCCATTTCCTCTTCACTGAGGAACAAGACAAGGATGTCCACTCTCTCCACTTCTCTTCAAACTAGTATTAGAATGCCTAGCTACAGCATTAAGACAAGATGCAGACATAAAGGGGATCCAAATAGGGAAAGAAGAAATAAAACTCTCCTTCTTTGCAGATGACATGATCTCGTATTTAAAGAATCCCATAGACTCCACTCCCAAATTACTCAAGCTGATTCAAAACTTCGGCAAAGTAGGAGGGTATAAAATTAACCCCCCAAAATCAATGGCTTTTTTGTATGCCAACATACAGAATAGTGTGGCTGAAATTAGGAAAGCAACTCCATTTGTCATAGCCCCACAAAAATTAAAATACCTAGGTATTAACTTAACCAAAGAAGTGAAGGACCTCTGTGATGAAAACTTGAAAATCTTGAAAAAGGAAATCAAGACAGAACTTAGAAAATGGGAAAAACTCCCATGCTCCTCGATTGGAAAGATTAACATCGTGAAAATGACAATACTTCCTAAGGTTCTCTACAAATTCAGCGCGATACCTATCAAAATTCCAACCTCATTCTTCAAGGAAATAGAAGAGGCAATCGAAAAATTCATATGGAACAATAAAAGACCCCGAATAGCAAAAACGCTCCTCAACGGAAAGAACACTGCTGGAGGAATATCAATACCAAATTTCAAACTCTACTATAAAGCTATATTAATCAAAATAGCTTGGTATTGGCATAAGAACAGAACTCAGGAACAATTGAATAGAATTGAAAACCCAGAAATGAACCTACAGACCTATAGCCATCTAATCTTCGATAAGAGAGCTAAAACAACAGAATGGAAGAAAGACAGCCTCTTCAGTAAATGGTGCTGGCAAAATTGGTTAACTACTTGTAGAAAACTTAAGCTAGATCCTTATATATCACCCTGCACCAGAATCAACTCCAAACGGATCAAAAACCTCGAAGTCAAAGCAGACACTCTGAAAATATTACAGGATGGAATAGGAGAAACCCTAGGTCTCCTTGGCTCAGGCCGAAATTTTCTGAATAGAGACCCGGAAACACAACAAATCAAAGAAAGGTTGGACAAATTGGATTGTATGAATTTGCAGAGTTTCTGCATGGCAAAGGACATAGCTAGCAAGATCAATAGAAAGCCCACGGATTGGGAGAACATCTTCACTTGCCATACAACAGACAAGGGTCTCATATCTAAAATATACCTGGAAGTCAAAAAATTAAATCCCCCAACAAATCCTCAAAGGAACAACTGCCCAATAAATAAGTTTGCTAAAGATTTAAAGAGAAACTTCTCTGAAGAAGAAAGAAGGATGGCCAATAGACACATGAAGAAATGCTCTACCTCCCTAGCCATAAAAGAAATGCAAATCAAAACAACATTGTGATACCACCTCACTCCAGTTAGAATCGTAAAAATCAAGAACTCTAACAACAACAGATGCTGCAGGGGATGTGGACAGAAGGGAACCTTACTTCATTGTTGGTGGGAATGTAAACTTGTTCAACCACTTTGGAAAGCAGTATGGAGGTTCCTCAAAAGACTTCACATAGAGCTCCCCTATGACCCAGCAATGTTGCTTTTGGGCATTTACCCAAATGTTTACAAACAAGACCACACTAAAGCTACCAGCACAGCTATGTTTATTGCAGCATTATTTACCATAGCTAAGATATGGAACCAACCCAGATGCCCCTCAGTAGATGAATGGATCAACAAAATGTGATATATACACACAATGGAATTCTATGCCTCCACCAGAAAGAATGACATTGCCCCATCTGTTAGGAAATGGAAAAACTTGGAAAAAATTATATTTAGTGAAGTAACCCAGGCCCAAAAAAACATAGGTTTCATGGTTTCCCTTATTTGCAATATCTAGTATATGTATGAGTCAAGTGGAAAAGGTCAGATAATGTGATGCTAGAAAAATGAACCCTTAGTTATGTATTTTAATGTTTTTTTCTTTCATGAATGTGTTTCTAACGCATTTAAGATTATCTCTTTGTTGCTTTGTATGTCCCCCATCCCCCACAGTATAACCCCTGCTTTCACTGTATTTGATGTCAGTATAACTAGTGGAGGAGATGGGGAAAAACAAGTCGTTTAAGGATACAGGTTGACCTGTTACAATAATGAGAAGTACAAGTTGTCATGTTGAAAACGAGCTTTACAACGTTGGTGTGGTGTGGGGGGAATGGGGGAGGGTTGTGGGTGGGGGTGGGGGGAAGGCCTTGAAGGGATGTGAAGGGTAAACAAAGGAGGAGGCTGCAATGCTTGATAAGAAATGTATGCATTATCCTGCCCATGTAATTGTAACCCCTCTGTACATTATGTTCACAAAAAAATGAAAAAGAATAAGCTGGAGGGTAAAAAAAAGGAAGAATACTTAAAGGTGTCAGGGAGAAGAGAACCATCACATATAAAGATAACACAATCAGAATCACCTCAGACTTCTCCTCAGCAGACACCATAAAAGCAAGGATGGCCTGAAGTATGTAATCACAACAAGTACAGCCAAGGCCCAGCTTTCCACCTAAACTATGGATAAAAAGTAAGAACAAACACCTTTGAATCCTAAACCTGAATATTAACGGTCTTTACTCTCCAATGAGGCGACATAGATTGTCCAGTTGGAACAAAAAAAGCAAGATCTATCTGCTGTCTTCAAGAAACACACCTTGCCCACAAAAATAAACATATTCTGATATTGAAAGGCTGGAATAAAATATATCATGCAAATGGCCCACATAAACAGGCAGGAGTTACAATCCTAATATCACAGAAAATACACTTCAAATTAAAATCAGTGAGAACTGATAAAGAAGGTCACTACATATTAATTAAGGGATCTCTCCTTCAGGATGATATTAAGATTCTAATGTCTAATCACTAAATTACAGAGCAACCAAATTTATCCAAGAAACAGTACTTTCCCTCAAATCTCACATAGATCCAAAAACATTAGTTGTTGGAGACTTTAGCACACCACTGTCCTCACTAGATAGATCAACCCAGCAAAAACTCAACAGAGAAACATAAGATCTCAAAATCTGTATAGAGTAACTAGACTTAACAGACATTTACCGAATATTTCACAGAGCAGCAGCAGATTACACCTTCTTCTCAGCAGCACATGGAACATTCTCCAAAATAGACCATATTCTAGGCCACAAAACAAATCTGTCCAAATTAAGAAACATTAAAATTATGCCCTGCAATCTCTCAGACCACAAGGGAAGAAAATTAGAACTCAATACCAAAAGCCACCAAAGAAAGTTCTATAATACATGGAGGCTAAACAACACCCTGTAGAACCACCAGTGGTTCATGGGAGAGATTAGAAAGGAAATTAAAATGTTCATAATATCTAACAAAAATGAACACAGAAACTATTAGCTCCTCTGGGGTACAGCAAAGGCAGTACTCAGAGGCAAGTTTATAGCTCTGAGTTCCTACATTAACAAATTGGAAAGAACTGAAACCAACAATTCAATTAGGAACCTAAAGCTCTTTGAAAAAGAACAACAAGCTAACCCCCAATCCAGTAGATGGAAACAAATAATTAAAATTATTTGTTAATTAAATGAATGAGTCTGAAAAAACTAAAAAATTAACAAAACAAAGATTGGGTCCTTGAAAAAAATTAATAAAATTGACATACCCTTAGCAAATCTTATTAGAAAAAATAGAACACACCCAAACAGACAAACTCAGAGATGAGAATGCAAACGTCACCACAAAAACAGCCAAGATTCAGAATAAAATAAGGGGAAACGTCTCAAACCTTTCCGTTAATAAGTTTGAGCATCTGAAAGATATGAACAAATTTCTAGCAAATATTGACATGCCCAAACTAAACCAAGCTGATTTAAACCAACTTAACAGACCCATATCAAGCATTGAAATAGAAGCAGCGATAAAAGACCTCCCACCCAAGAGAAGCCCAGGACCTGATGGATTTAGAGCTGAATTGTACAAGGCCTTCAAAGAAAAACTCACACTAATACTCCTCTATCTCTTCAATGATATTGAAAGCAAAACATTAATTACCACACTCTTTTTATGAAGCCAGCCTAACCCTCATCCCAAAACCAGGCAGGGACTCATCAAAGGAGAACTATAGAACCATTTCTATGATTATTGATGCAAAACTTGTTCACAAATTCTTGGCCAATAGACTTCAACAACTCATCAAGTAAATCATACACCATGATCAAACAGGATTCATTTCAGGGATGTAAAGCTAGTTCAATATACGCAAAAAGATTAATATAATTCATCACATCAAGAAAAAGGATAAGAACCTTATGATCATCTCAATAGATGCAGAAAAAGCATTTCACAAGATCTAACACTCCTTTATGATAAAGGCTCTGGAAAAACTAGGAATCCATGGAACATTCATCAATATAATAAGGGCTGTATATAACAAACTTACAGCCAGAATTATACTTAATGGCAAAAAGTTAAAGCCTTTTCCTCTAAATTCAGGAATAAGACAAGGTGTCCACACTCCCCACTCCTCTTCAACCTAGTATCAGAATGCCTAGCTACAGAGTAAGAAAAGATGCAGCCATAAAGGGGATCCAAATAGGGAAGGGTAAAGTAAAACTCTCCCTCTTGGCAGATGACATGATCTTGTATTGCTAAAACCCCATGGAATCCACTCCCAAGTTACTTGAGGTGATTGGAATCTTTGGCAAAGTAGCAGGGTACATAATTAACTCTCAGAAATCAATGCCATTCCTGTATGCCAATAATGAGAACAACGAGGCTGAAATTAGGAAAGCAACCCCTTTTGTAATAGCCCCACAAAAAATAAAATACTTAGGAGTTAACAAAAGAGTTAAAGGACCTGTATGACGAAAACTTTAAAAACCTGAAAAAGGAAATTAAAGGAGAACTAAGCAATAGGAAAAACCTCCCATGTTCTTTGATTAGGAAGATTGTGAAAATGGCAATACTGCCAAAGGCTATTTCCAAATTCAATGCAATACCTTTCAACATTACAACCACATCTTCAATGAAATACAAGAAGCAACCAAAAATTTATATGGAATACTAAAAGACCCCAAATAGCAAAAACAATCCTTAGTAGAACAGTGCTGGAGGAATATTAATTCCAAATTTCAAACTCTATTATGATGCCACAGTAATCCAAACAGCTTGGTACTGGCACAAGAACAGACCTGAGGACAAATGGAATAGGACTGAAGAAATGAACCCACAGACTATAGCCACCTAATCTTTGACAAGGGAGCTAAAGAAATAGAATTGAAGAAAGATAGCCTTCTCAGTAAATGGTGCTGGCAAAATTGGTTAAACACTTGTAGAAAACTAAAACTAGATCCATGTATATCACCCTGCACCAGAATCAACTCCAAATGGATCAAAGACCTCAAAATAAAAGCAGACTTCCTGAAAACATTACAGGAAGGAATAGGAAAATCTCTAATGCTCCTTGGCACAGGCTTAAATTAAAAAAAATTTAAAATAGAGAACCAGAAACAAACTAAATCAAAGAAAGGTTGGACAAATGGGATTGCTTGAAACTGCAGAGCTTCTGCAAGGCAAAGGACACAGCTGGCAAGATAAAAAGAAAGCCCACGGACTGGGAGAAGATCTTCACTAGCCATACAGCAGACAAGGGTCTCATATCTAAAATATACGTATAACTCAAAAAACTAAATCCCCCAACAACAAATCCTCAACGAAACAACTGCCTGATTAACAAATGGGCTAAAGACCTAAAGAAAGAATTCTCTGAAAAGGAAATAAGAATGGCTAATAGACACATGAAGAAATGCTCAACCTCTCTAGCCATAAAAGAAATGCACATCAAGACAATGCTGAGATTCCACCTCACCCCAGCTAGAATGACTATAATCAAGAAATCTAGTAACAACATATGCTGGAGAGGATGTGGACAAAAGGGAACCCTATTGCATTGTTACATATATTACATATAGTATATGCAATATATTACATATGTTTTATTACTTATATTATATGTAATATATATGTATATATATATAAAATTTGGGGAGGGGAAGGGATATTGCAGAACGCTTTAGTGGGGATTCAGGCTCATCCATGGTGATGATGAGATGTACAGGACACTATGTTGAAAATGACCTTTACAATGTGGGGTGGGTGGGGGTGGGAGGAGTTGGGGAAGTGTGGAGGGAAGTGATGGTAGGGGGAAACAAAGGAGGAGGTAGCAATGCTTGCTACAAAATGTACTTATTACTCTACTCATGTAAGTGTAACCCTTCCATACATTTTTTTTACAATAAATATATATATTAAAAAACATGCTGCAAAGCCTGTAGGGACTGTACAAGACATTTCTCTTAATATTGCTTTCCCAAGTTTAAGAACCAAAGGGGATGGTCTATCATAAATTATTTTGAAGGGAGTTCTTTAACATAATGGATGCATCTTGCTTGAAGGAGAGCAAAGGAGAGGAAGCTCACCCAGTCATGGCCAGTGTCTGTAATTAATATGTTTCCTTTAAGGTCTTATTCATTCTTTCTACCTGCCCTGAATTCTGAGGTGTAAAATGCAATGTAACTTCCCATTTATTCCTAGGGCCTTAGGTAATAATTCAGTAACTTGGGCTGTGAAGGCCAGGCCATTGTCAATCCCCACTGCTAAGGGTAAGCCAAAGCTAGGAATTCTTTCATGGCATAATTTTTAGGTGTTACCTTAGCAGTTTCATTTTTTTGGGAATGCCTTAACCTTGCCTGAAAAAGTGACCACTAGTACTCAGAGGTACCAATAACCATACTTTCCAGGCTTTCCTTCTGTGAAGTCCACTTCCCCAAATTCACCAAGTGAGGTTCCTCACATATGCACCCTCTCCATGTGTTCCAGCTTTCATCCTGGCATTTACATGCTGGCAACTTTCTACATATATTACATATGCTTGTCAGGCTGAGGCTCCACTAGTTTTCAAGACAGTTTGAGGCAGTGGCCCAGGGCAATTTACCAGATATAAGCAGTCAGAAGGCTTGAGCCTGTAACCATTTTTCACAAGTTCAGTCTCCACATTTGCAAACTTGTTACCACTGTTTTTGCTTATTCCTTTCATCTTAGCATGTCCCTCCCTCTTCAGTTTGACCAGGCCAGGGGGCCATGATGATTAACTGGGCCAGTGGATAATTGGGGCCCTGCTGGTTATTACGGTATCTCCATTGTGAACTAATAGCAATTGAAATTAGAGGTGTTATTTTGGTATTACAAACTCATGAAATCGCAAACCCATTGCAACCTCATCATCACTGTGACATCAAAAAAACATTGTGAAATCACATTGCTATTGTGACACCACAATCACATTGTAACATCTCAAACCTATTGTGACCTCTTAGAAACTTTGAAAAGCCATGTGACCTTTGTAACATCACAGTCCCTTTGTGTTCCCATATCCTCATTGTGAACTAATGACAATTGAGACCAGACATTCCATTGTGACATCACAAACTCTCCAGTGTGACATATCATTGTCATTATGACACCATAAGCTCAATTTGACATCACAATATGACAATGACATCATAGCATTATGACATTACATTGTCATTGTGGCATCATATACAAACTGTGAATGCCTATTCTGGGATTTATTTCTATTTCAAATATGTCATATGGGTTGATATCAGAAACCCATTGTGACCTTATAGCCATTGTGACATCACAATCCATTCGTCACATCACATTGCCATTATGATATCACTAACATACTGTGGCTTCACAAAAATGTTCTGTCCTCATAAATTTTGTAACATGCTACCATTTTGATATCGGAGCCACTTTGTGAGCACATAAATTGTTTTCGACCTCATAATTTTTAAGGTATGACATGTGATATCAGAAATCCACTGTGACATCATGACCATTGTGTCATTATATTGCCAGACGTCATGACCATTGTGTCACATTGTGACACCACCAACCTCTTAGGACTTCATCACTGTTGTGACAACAAATAACTTTGGAGACCTCACAGTCCCTGTGTGAACTCATATACTCATTTTGAACAAATGAGAATTGAGTTCCAGCATTCCATTTTGACATCACCAACCCACTGAGACAACACAAAAGTATTGTGACATTAACACTAGTATGGCATTATCAACTAATTGTGACATCAAACATTTTCAAATGATATTGTGACAGCACTATGCCATCATGATATCACTGTCCCAATGTGTTTTCAAAAACCTAGTATGACCTCATAACATTTTAGAAAATTCTTGCTGTTTGGGACTTCAAGCTCCTTCTGTGAGTGCGTATTCTAACTGTAAATTACTAGCAATTAAAATTGGACATATTGTGATATTACAAACTCATTGTGACATCAGAAACCCATTGTGGCCTCATCACCACTGTGACATCACAAAACAATTTGAGATCTAGAATGCCATTGTGACTCACCAAACCATTGTGACATCACAAATCTATTTTGACCTGATGACCAATATGGCATCACCAACTAATTGTGACATCAATGATTATGACATGTCTATGATGTCACAATGACAATGTGATGTCTTAATGCTATGATGTCATTATATTTTCTGAAACCACAATGAGGTGATGAACCACTGGTGATGATTTCCCAAATGGTATGTGGTGTTACAATTGCATGTCTGATCTCAATTGTCATTAGTTCACAATGAGGATATGTGTATAGAAAGGAACTGTGATGTTACAAAGGCCATTTTTCAAAGGTACTAAGATGTCATAATAGTTTTGCACTGTCACAGTGTTGATGAAGTCAGAATGGGATTGTGATGTCACAACTAGTTTCTAATATCACAATAACATTGCAATTTCAATTGCTTCTAGTTCAAAATGAGGATACGAGTTCACAATGAGTTCAAAATGAGGATATGAGTTCACAAAGGAGCTTGAAGCTCCAAATCCCTTGAGTTTTGTAAAATGTTATGAGGTCATATGAGGTTTTTAAAAACACAATGGGACAGCTATATCACAATGGCAATGTGATGTCACACTATCATATCATATTGTTTTTTGTCACAGTTATTTGGTGATTCAATAATAGTGATGAAGTAATAATAGTTTTGTGATGTCACAATGGGTTGGTAATGTCACAATGGGATGCCAAATCACAATTGTCATTAACTCACAATGAATATATGAGATCACAAAAGGACTATGATATCTACAACAGCATGTATTGTCATAAATGTTCTGAATTCCTAAGCGGTATTAGATTTCACAATGTGACACAATATTCATGTCTGGCAGTATCATATCACAGTGGTCATGATGTCACAGTGGATTTGTAATATCACATCACACCTGAAATATTTTGAAATCAAAAAAAGATTATGAGCTCACAAAGAGCCACAGATATAACAATGGCTGCATGCCAAAAAATTACAGAGGCAGGACAGTTTGGTGATCTCAAAGTGGGTTAGTGATATCACAATGGCAATGTGATGTCACAAAGGGATTGTGATGTGACAAGGGTTATGAGGTCACAATAGGTTTCTGCTATCAACACACATGCCACATTTGAATTAGAATGAAATCACAGAATAGGCACTCCCAATGTATCTATGGCATAACAATGTCAATCTGATGTCATAATGCTACGATGTAATTGTAGTTTGGTGATATCACAATGAGCTGATGGTGTCATAATGACAGTGTCATGTCATACTGGTGATAATGTCATAGAGGGTTTGTGATGTTACAATGGCATGTCTGTTCTCAATTGTCCTGAGTTCATGATGATATGGGTATACAAAGCAATTGTAATGTTACAAGCGCCATGTGTTTTTCAAAAGTGTTAAGAGGTCAAAGTAAGTTTGGGTTGTCACAATGCAATCATGGTGTCACAATAGCAATGTGATGTCACAATGTTTTTGTGATGTCACAGAGGTAATGAAGTAACTTGGATTTGTGATATCAAAAAGAGTTTAAAATATCACAATATGTCCAATATCAATTGCTACTATTTCACTATGAGGATACAAGTTAATGAGGAACTTGAAATCCCAAAGGTCATGAATTTTCTAAAATGTTATGAGGTCATAATCAGATTGTGAAAACTCAATGGGACAGTGATATCACAATGGCAATGTGATGTCAAAATATCATGTCTTAACAATGTTTTGATGTCACAATTGGGTGGTGATGCCATACTGGTGATGAGGTCACAATGGTTTTGTGATGTTACAATGGGTTGGTGATGTCACTATGGCATGCCGGATCTCAATTTTCATTGTTTTAATGAATATATGAAATCACAAGGGAACTTTGATATCTCCAAAGGCATGTGTTGTCACAAATGTTCTGCAGTCCTAACAGGTTTGTGATGTCACAGTACTTTAGTGATATAACAATGGCAACGTGATATCACAATGGGTTTGTGATTTCACAGTGGTTATGAAGTCACAATAGATTATTGATGTCACAATGGGTTGGTAATATCCCAATCACACTCAAATTCAAATGCTAGTAGTTCACAATGAGGATAGGAGTACACAGCTAAAGCTTGAAATCCCAAAGGCAATAAATTTTCTAAATTATTGTGAAATCATAATTGGTTTGTGAAAATCCAATGGGACAGCGATATCACAATGGCAATGTGATGTCACAATATCATGCCA